>NC_092227.1:15503113-15553113 GCF_036320965.1 Panulirus ornatus | reverse complement strand
ACGGAGATTACATTCACAGTTAGTCCACGGGTGCAGGTGAATCAGCATCCACTGCCGAAAGGTGAGGATATAGAAAATCAAAATTCACAAATGCATATGAATACATGTAAAGACAGACAGCAACTGACCACTGGATTCAAACGAGACCGTGATAGCGGAGAACAAAAACTCATGAACCATTGTTATAGGAGAAGAACGATACAGAAATTATTAAAAAAAAGATGAAACGTAAACTTTTCATATAGATGATGTGGTCTGTGTTATAACGCATCTACTGTCAACCACTCTAATTGGTTCATCATTTCATATGTTAACAATCCTGCTGAAGTAGTAGTTAGCCCATTTATAAGAGTGAAATCAGACGAATCTAACCTTAAGTAGCTCGTTAGATCGAGCTTATCGAAACCTTTAATGATTCTGATCAGATCAACCCTCAACCGTTTCTTTCCAAAGTGAAATTAATTTAATCCTTTTACCAGGCTCTCGTAAGACTTGCTTCTCAGGCAGGGAATCATGGAGGTACCTCGCCTCTGTACATTCTGTCTGTGTCTTTCCTCAAGGCGGGTGACCACAACTGAGCACAATACTCAAGATGGGGACATACCAGTGACTTGTAAGTTTCCAGAGACTTAAGTTCGAAAGCGCTACCAACGAATCAAGTATCTTGTTCACCCATTCTACTGGTTCTGTGTCCTTCTTCCTTAAGGTTGTAGGTCGCAAGAGTATTTCAATCAAGTCCTTTTCCTCATTTGCTTTTCATAACTCAGCAGAGTCTATGCTGTACCTCATCCGTTCAGTTTTACACCCGATAAGTAAAACTTCGCACTTATCAATACTGAAAATAATTTGCCACCTATAAGCCTAGTCCAGATGACGACAGTATACCATTAATGTGCTACTGGAAAATCTTTAGATGCCGGGAAAGCGCCACAGCGTTATCAGGCCGTCTACATAATGAAAACTCAAGTGATCTCATTAATATCGAAACGGTAATTAGTCGCTTCCAGTAGATAGAAAAAGCTACTAAAATAAATATGAATATAACTGATAGGCGCCTCGTTAGAATTTACAGTAGTTACTGTTTCACTCTTCATTCTACAGTAGATGTTACAGTCGTGTATGTATTTAGGAGCACGTATTTCATATCTGTATCCTAAACGTAACATTCAACAGATTCGGATCAATTTTCAAGGTGGCTCCACAAAGAGCGTACACATATATCTAACCGAGTTAAACCACTCGCATCGGTTTATCTTGCTGCTCACACTGTTCCAATAATACACAGCTATTCCGTGCGCCTGAAAATATCTTTTTCTTTTCCCTACTGTCTTTTCTTACAGCTTTTGTTCTCTTTACTTTAGAGCAGATGGTGGAGAACCCTTCCAAATGACGTGTGGTTTTCGTACATTTCCAGTGATCATAAATTCTCGCTTCTTCCACCCGTGGCTGCCGTAGTCTGCCGCTTGGGAACTTAGTGCTCGAAGTCCTTCCAAGTTACATGATAGTCATACTGGATGTCAGCTTCTTCCGCCTTCCATATTCTTTGCTATTGGTAACACTGACGTTGTCTCCATCACCGCGTTCCTGGTATTCTAAGCGATCTAAATTTTGGCAGCCAATCAGTTATTCCTCTCTTATATGTCTGGTTACTGACATGATCTTCACTTCAACTACACATGAAAGATTGTCCATCACCTCGATTCTGATATAATTTGTTATACCTGATGGCAGTTATCGGATTATCCAGTTATTCTGTAAATGTTACTTTATTAGCGAAAATTGTACGGAGATCTTATTGACTTTCTTGCTCATTTACCCGAAAATGCGCCGTATTTTCATAAGGTCTTTCGTTGTAGCTGATCCGTTAATGTAACCTGTAAAGTTGTGTTCCTTTGGTGAAACCTGGTTAGTTATGCTCGTCGCTCTCCGGACGTGTTGCTGTCGTCAAACTTATCTCCTTTCTTCTTATTCAGTACATCTAAAACAAGTTCTGAAGCTGATATATGATTGAAAAATATCCATAAATCATACATTATTACTGTTTCCAAATACTACGAAACTCTGCATGAAAAGCAGAAGTAAATATTTACGATTTTTTAGCTGAAGCTGAGAAATAATGGGTTGTGTTCAATCATTTTAGTTAAATAAAGTGTAAATCTTTGTTAACGAATACTTTCATTACATTTATATTCAGTGGAAAAAAAAAATATGAGGAACACAACTGTTTTTGGGTCTCAGGAATTACTATAGCCTACTGTGAGGTATTTGATTCTCAAAAAAGTTCCTTATAGAACATTACTCACAGCGTGCGAAATGCACAGGGCCACATTAGGTCTCCTCCTAGAATTGTTGTAATGACTTCAAACGATCGGCTACCGTGGAGACAATACTATCTCATGCCTTTAAAACTACTGTTGTTCACTGCCACTTGACTTGATCATGTCACAAGACGACCAGATGACGTTCAATCCTCTTACCGTTACCCAACGGCCGTAAAGGAGTGTGTTGTCGGTGTGGCGCCAAGATCTGAGTGACCGTTCTGCTAGCGTGTACCAGGCGCAGTGGTAGCGGCTAATGGTTGCTGTGGTGTCATCTCCTGGGTTCCTGCTGGCTTTAGAGGACGTTAACTGGCACAAAGCTTCCACTACCTCGTCACTTCTCACCAATCGATTTGCCATGATACATTCCCACAATCCCTTCGCATCCCAGCTCGGGCCAAGCATACCACAGCCACCACACTATCATCTACCACATATAGGAGTTCTTCGAGATGATCTCTCCAAATCCTTGAGTTTTGTCAACTATACTGGTGCACAGAAAGCCAAAATGAACCTTCAATAACATCCATTATATCATAGTTCTTACATGTTAAGGATAGAAAAATACCTTTTTCTTTTCTTTCTGCTACGGCATATTTCATCATCAAGCCTGATATATGAGGAACATTATAGATGCATGAATACTTCGATGTGATATGATAACATTGTAATGAAATAAGCTCATCTGTGGTGGTATCGTCAGACTGCCACATCAACCTCCCTGCCAAAACGAGGAAACGCTAGCAGACCTGAGCCCTCCGCGTCCTCGTCTGCTTGCTCTTACGGAAGGCTACCACACCCTCCCACCACCACCACCACCACGCCCTCCCACCCTGGTCACCACACCCTTCCTCACCACCAGTACTCCCTCCCTCTCTGGTCACCACATCCTTTCTCACCACCAGTACTCCCTCCCTCTCTGGTCACCACATCCTTCCTCACCACCAACACTCCCTCCCTCCCAGGTTACCACATCCTTCCTCACCTCCAACACTCCCTCCATCCAGTGCTACCACACCCTGCCTCACCATCATCATTCCCTCCATCCCATACTGCCACACCCTCCCTCATCATCATCACTCCCTCCATCCCATACTGCCACACCTTTCCTCATCACCATTTCATCCTTCCTTACTGGCCAACATACCCTCCATCACCACCAACACTTTCTAGCAACTAATTAGTATAGCATCATCATAGCGCCAGCAGACAGTGGATATACAGCTGGATGTCTAATCAGTACCTAGTGACTGTAGCACCAGCCTCACATGAGTGTAGGACCAACATATGGTATGGGGAGCGCCGCGATTATATCTGTGCAGTGTCGACATTTTTCATGTACAGTGAACGGTTGGAGGATTGGGAGTTCGCGTGAGGTGGCTTCCTCTGGCGCTACCTCAGCCCGCATGGACCCCAGACACGCACGGCCCTACTTATTTGCTCTGGCTTCACTCGTTTGTCCAGAGTCATTTAGCCAGGTTGTGTATGGTCTTAGGTTAGCCTCCTCTCCTAATTCATAAGGGAGGAACGTGTCCGGTGCATAAAAAAGGAAGAAGAGGAGGAGGTGAGGAAAACCAGAGCAGAGGAGAGATAGTCGGCTATGACTTGGGAGATATTGGACTGGTCAGCTAAGTACATGGGATGATTCTCGATTATCTATGAACAATTATGACTGTTCACTACAAGTAATTGAAATAACTTTTTCTATGATTACTAGAAACTCACTCAAAAAGGAAACGGAAAAAAAAATTATGTATACACCAGGATATACAACTCATATGATGTCGTATTGCTAAATATAGCATAATCATACGACAACACCTAACAGGCGTTGCCAGAAGACACGACAGATTCTGCTGCAACAGCCATTAGATGCTGCCAAAATACCTATTACAAACTTCCACGAAACTCGGTTTCTACAAGAACTCCCGCTAGGTATGCCGACACTACATCTACAACGTACTATACCTGAGAGCCTCCAGATGTCAGTACGAACCAGAGAGTTATCCATCCGTCCCTCAGACTAATTTACTGGTCAAGTAGGTGGCAGTGGCGGTGACCAGCAGTAGTTCGAACACTCTTCGTTTGCTCCCATTATTGTGTCCAAAACAACTGCTCGATTCAAGTGATTGCAACAATTTCTAAATGGAAATCTAATGGAGCAATCTATACTATGAAAGCTTTGATATCATGTGAACTTTTTGATTACACTAAAATGCAGTTATTTGTCCGGCGATATTTTTGTAATGAAAATATTCATTAACATAGATGTACTACTCACTTTCACTTGGCCACGAATCGTTAACACCATATGCCCCTGTCTTATCATGGAAGTATTGAATGCAAACTTTTCTATATCATACACGAGAATATGACAAAAAAAAAAAGCAACCTAGGACAGAAAACATATGTGTTGCAGAAATTGTGTGTGTTTATGGATGGGGTTGTTAGGGAGGCAAATTCAAGTCTTGAAGAGAGCGGCAAGTATGCAGCCTCTTGTGGATGAGAGGGCCTGGGAAGTGAGTCAGTTGTTCTTAGCTGATTCGGCTGAGAAACTGCAGAGGTTGGGGACTGAGTTTGGAAAAGTGTGTGAAAGAAGGAAGTTGAGAGTAAATATGAAGATGAGCAAGGTTATTAGGTGCAGTAGGGATGAGGAACAAGAAAATTGCGATGTAAGTGTGAATGGAGAATATTTGGAGGAAATGAAGTGTTTTAAATATTTGGAAGTGGACTCACCAGCGGATGAAACCATGGAAGCGAAAGCGAGTCACAGGGTGGGGGAGGGGGCGAAGGTTCTGGGAGCGTTGAAGAAAGTGTGGAAGGAGAGAACGTTATCTCGGAGAGCAGTACTTCCAACAATGTTATATGGTAGCGAGGCATGGGCTGTAGACAGAGTAGTACGGAGGAGGGTAGATGTGTTCGAAATGAAATGTTTGAGGACAATACGTGGTGTGCGGTGGTCTGATCAAGTAATGAAAGGGTAAGAGAGTTGTGCAGAAATAAAAAGGGTGTGGTTGAAAGAGCAGAAGAGAGTGTATTGAAATGGTCTGGACATATGGAGAGAATGAGTGAGGAAAGATTAACAAAGAGGATATATGTGTTAGAGGAACAAGGAGAAGTGGGAGACCAATCTGGAGGTGGAAGGATGGAGTGGAAAAGATTTTGAGCGATCAATGCCTGAATATACAGGAGGGTTAAAGGCATGCAAGGAATAGAATGAATTGGAACGATGTGGTACATCAGTCGAAGTGCTGCCAACGGACTAAACCAGGGTATGTGAAGCGTCTGGGGTAAACCATGGAAAGGTCTGTGGGGCCAGGATGTGGATAGGGAGCTGTGGTTTCGGTGCATTTTACATGACAACTAAAGACTGAGTGTGAACGAACGTAGCCTTTTTTGTCTGTTTTCCTGGCGCTACCTCGCTGAAGCAAGGGGTAGCGATACGATTTCCTGTGTGGCGGGGTAGCGACAAAAATGGATGAAGGCAAGCAAGTATGAATATATACATGTGTATATATGTATATGTGTATATATGGGGGTTTATATATATATATATATATATATATATATATATATATATATATATATATATATATATATATATATATATACACGAGTGGATGGGCTATTCTTCGTCTGTTTCCTGACGCTACCTCGCTGACGCGAGATAGAGTGATTAAGTATTATTATCATAATAATGATAATTATTATTATAATAATAATAATAATAATCAATATAATAATAATAATAATAATAATAATAATAATAATAATAATGATAACAATAATGAGAAATTAAGTTTTCCATTTGTAACACATCAGGGAACAGGCCGTCAAAGCCGCTTATTTCCAAGCAAAGAAACAGAAGGAAGACTGTATCAATACCTTCAAAGCCTAAAGTAATGGATCAAATGCAATAAAACGGGGCCTTTTAGGAACTAAATATGTTTTCGAGTATAAGGACAAAGTTGACAGAGATCTCGGTAAAGACGAACTCTTCCGGAATACCGAGTGAGGTTATAAATGCTGTCGGTCCAGTCTTTATAATGGTAAGATGTAAGATCGAGGCGTATATAAGTTACAATGTACGGGATAGCATCAACTGGACAAAAGAAAAGAATATCTGATTGCGTTCCAAATAAGAAAAATATCACTTGGAAGATTAACAACGCTGTGGGAAGGCAGTATAAGTGCTATTATAAACAGACGAGCATAACATGCTGATACTGTGTGGCTGAGAGGGTTTTCATAGAAAGGTTCACTCGAAAGGCTTCAAACAGCCTTGTGCGGAGGGACTGAGAACATATTATAACTTAATCCGATGAAAAGTGCAAGAAACGTAGTGTTTGGAGGAGCTCCCTCCACCATCCTCTCTCGAGGAACAGGATTATAAAACTAAGATAAAAGAAAAAGAATATCAAAAAGGGCGCCAGAGATCATCTGTTTATCATCTGGAGTTTTAAGAAATGCAAGATAAATTCGTACGAAAGATTTCAACCGGTGGTAGATATACGTGTATGGTATTTGTTGGGTCGCTTTGAAAATCAATCCAAATCTAGCAAATACGTTATATCAAAGAAAATATATGAAAAAAACGGCTACTCATACATACAAAGTGAGTGCAAAAAAAACTTGTCCTCCAAGAAAAACTTGCCCCAACCCCTTCCCTTCACAATACCACACAAGTATACAAAAATAAAATGTCATACTTACAGTTTAGTACTTCCTCGTTTCCTTTGGCCTGGATTTCTATCTGCAGATGTCTAAGCGAGGTCTCGAAACTTTTCTCAGTCTATGTTTTGGGCTCACAGGATCTCGATTTCCTGAACGAAGCTAGGATCTGATGAGGTGTTGCAGGTAGGAAGCTTGACTTACATCTAGTTCCAGCAGATTTTGATTAGGTCAAGGTCTGAGCAGATTCCAGGCCACTCAAGCGGTTGAATAGTTTTCCTCTGATAAGTCATTCATCACCTTCCTAGCTTTGCGGCAAGGAGCACTGTCCTACATAAAGTGATAACATACTCGTGAACTTCATGAAAAGGATGCAGATTGTCCTCTAACACCTTCATGCACTACTCTTCATTCATTGTAGCGTTTATAGGTAAGAATTACAGCCTTCCCTTACCCATTGCACCACTAAAGCAATCCGAGATCATCATACTATATGGGTGTTTAATCGTCTTTACTGTAAAACGAGATTCATACCGGCTGGCACCCTTCGGCTTTCTCACCCTCCCCAACCTTTTACTCAAATGCTTCTCATTCCAGTCCTTGTATTCATTAGCAAATGTGAGTCGTTTACATTTCATTCCTTTGTAAGCAAGGGTTCGCAGCTGGCCTGCGGGGAGAGAATGTGAAGGTTTCTTTGCATGCGATGTTGCTTGGTCCTTTGAAGTTTTGGATGGCTTTTCTTGAGTTCAGTGCCTGAAATGCGGGATCGCTTCAATAGGTCTCGCCTTAGGTGGCTATCTGTAGTTCTAAAAATGTTCCGTGGGCGACCAAGGTTAGGTTCTGGTAGTGGGATTAAGTTGTCAGGGAAGCCACGAACACTTGACAAACAGCCGCCTGGTCTTGCGTTCTGAGAGCCTAGAAATATCATTTGTACCCATATCTTCTTGCTTCCAGGCGAGAAATTGGGCTTTCTCCTCAAAAAAGTTATGGGGAAATCATCATGAAGCACTGGTGGAAGAAGTACAGCGCCCAAAAGCGAAAATCCCTAAACGAAGTGGCAGCCAGGAGGAGTACAGAACATTCTTCCTTGAAGATATCTTGAGGCACAATGAGGCGAGCTGCTGATGCTCACAATACTAGAGACACAAGTGTTAGTGATCATAAGTACGATGACTTCACCCTGAGAGCGTCATTTGCTTGTAAGCGCAATAAACCTTAGCCGACCTTAGCCGTATATCGTCTTTGAAAATATATTGAGAGGACGTTTTTTTTTTTCTTTTTGCGGACTCGTATACAAAGATAAAATCTACGCATAAAAGTTAAACACAGCCGCTACTGTAGACATTTATATGAGACGCATTTTACTCTTAGTCTCCCTTTGAACAACTGATCTATTGACAGGAAACGAGTGGTTACCGCGAAGGTAGTAATATGGTCACTCAAGGAGTTTCCAGACTACTGCAGTTCACCTCCGCTATGCTGCTTCTTGAAGATCACATGAACCAGACGGCTTGGTGACGCTCTCTTCTTCCTCAGCATCTAGGGGATGTAGGCCAGAATCTTGTTGTTGTACTCCCGCCTTACAATTGGTGCATAAAGTTCCGGTATACAACAATATGAGTTTTCTGTAAATTTACGTTAGTCGTTTGGGTAGCACGTAATGGTTCCTGTGGTAGCGCCTGCTGAGTATTATGGTAACGCCGACTGGGTGTTTAACAACATCCTTCAGTTCCTACGAGAGTATTATTAAGATGTTTTGCTAAAGTATAATGAGCACTGTGACATTGTGATATTATCACACAGTGTTTGTGTAATACCAGTGGATATTTTGTTAGATTAATTTGTGATTACATATATATATATATATATATATATATATATATATATATATATATATATATATATATATATATATATATATATATATATATATATATATATAATGCCCTCTAACAATAAATACTCGAACCTCGGACCATGTGGGTGGTAGATTGGTACAGTGAACATTCGGCTCCACTGCCCAAGCTGTTCATGCGCGTGAACTCCAGGGGAACGACGATCCAGTAATCAATATATCATTATCTACGTCATCATTCTTACTTGTAACATTTCAAGATATCGTTCATTCCTGTTTTGTTCTACATATTGTGATGAATCATGTATAATCAATTTGAATGAAGATGGGCAGTGCGTTCTAAACGTCTCGTGTCTTTTAAGCATGAAATGAAAATGAATAACGGGCATCTAGTTCACACTTTGGCTGATGAAACAAAACGTGTGTTGAAGAAAACTGAAATAACTAAATGAAAGATAGTGAGAGTTAACTATGCAACGGTCTTTCACAAATGGTGTTATAAAGGAAATATTCTACTTACACAAAAATCAAGACTAATGACCCGGCAGCAAGAAATGAAAGATATACAACTGACTATCGTAAACAACCCATACATCGACATTTACAACTTAAAGAAGCACAAGAAAAAAAGAACTACTCTAGGGAATGAAGTGACCTAATAATAAATCCCCTACGTAGCAGTAAAGTTAATAGTGATACATGTGATGATAATTATGAACAGTGTCTTGGCCAGCTGCGTACGGCAGCAAGATGATTCAGTAAAAACTCACACAATCAGGAAACTTAACAGACTGTATGGAGGTTTGATAACTCTCCCTCAGTGCAGTGACGCTCATCTGAAACATGTCAAGTTGTTCATGTTGCTATAAAGAACGAAGAGCATCTTATGTAACTACGGAAGGCTATGGAGGAGACATCTCCCCTGAGATTCATTTATGAGTTAGGTGTGAGCAACATGATTCCCATTTCTGATGTAGACATCCGGACTCATAATGAGGACTACCAAGCCATTGTTCAACGTAAGTCTTCAGGTCTGAGCAAGTGTCTCGAGAGGTAGAAATTAAGCATTATTACAGCCTGCCTAAGTCGTGTTTACAAGAATTGTTCAACAGAGAACCTCTTTCACCAAGAAATCGCCAGAGTCAAGCAAATTTTGATCACAATATATTTTCTGTTAAGATTAAGAGACAAACGTTTTTCTTTGAATTCCACTATCTAATCACAACCATCTACAACCTGGAACATATCATTGAGTTTTCTATAAAGATAAAACAGTTGCTCTTGTCTATCGAACTATCGACTGTATCCTGAAAACAGGTAAAAACACTACCTGCAACATCCCTGAAGATCGTCTTAACATCATCATTTACCACAAGAACAAGAAAACTAGTGACTACATTATGAGACAACCTCACACACAGCAGTATCCCACTACAGTTAACCAATGTAGTCTACTTCTGCCTAGATGACGGCTGTAAAGTTCAAACCGACGTGAACTACACTGGTACGATTACTACACTAAACAGTCTGTGTCTACAGAGGCCCTACACTACATATGCAACCAGCAACATAACATGAATCTCACTCGTCAGCATCCTACAGAAAACACGATCATGCTGAAACACTGCCACGACGCTACGAGACTATGGAGAGCAGCACTACAGATAGCAGATAGCTATGTATATAACAATATAATCCCTTCATAAATTATCAAAGTACACGACAAGCTGAGACTCCACGATGATGTTCTACCGCATCCCCCAAATGACCTCATTCTCTACCTCCAGCGGACTCTCCCAAGTGCGGAGACCTCAGACAAACACCCTTAACCATTGATCTAATGAGTATGATGACCCTTACCGATCACACTACCACGCATGAACTCGAAGGGAAAGCCGTCCATCAATCAACATACTGTCTACGTCACCTGCCTCATTCGTAACACTTCAAGATGTGATCCAGTCCTGTTGCGTCGTTCCTTGTACTACGTACCATCATTTATGAAGAACATGAAGATGGGAAGTGGTCGTGTGCCCGAACGACTCGCGTATTTCGAGAATGAAGTGAAGATAAATATAGGACAATTGACCCACAGATTGTCTGAAGCAAAACGTGTGAATGAAGAGAACACGAAAAACTAACAGAAAGCTAGTGAGTGTTAACTATACACTGGTCTTCAACGAACAGTGTACGAAAGAAAATAGTCTGCCTGCTTGAACACACACACACACACACACACACACACACACGTTAATACGGTAATCAATGACAGTATACATCATGGAGAATGGTTGCCGCTGTCGTATTATGTATCTTGGGACAGAATATCCCAACATAATCATCAGCAACATTGCAAAGTTCGGTGATAAAGGAAATCCCCCTAATTCGTAATGGTCATTAAGGCACCCACGAATGAGATGTAATTAGTGGTGTAATTAGTGTTGCGACTGCTTGTTAATTCGGTCGTACCTCACCTTTCTAATAACATAATGTATCGTCAGAAGGCCAGACTGTAATCATATGATCGGTGCTAAGCTTGTAAACACGGGAGTAAAAAAAGTATAAGAAAATTTATGCCAAATTGGTTACATTAATTAATTTTAAGGATACTTTGAAAGAAATATAAAGCATTCACAAAAAGAAACAATCAATTTTTTTTTTTTCTTTTTGTACTCCAGAACGCAATTAACACGACAACAAGGCTGACGAGATTTGATAGATTGCATGTTGCCAAATTATTTTTTTTCTTTTATCATCAGCGCTGAAGCTTCAGGGAATTCTTCATTGAAATTATATCACATGCGTTTTAATGTTTCATAAATCATTTATCATAAGAAACGTTCATTAAAGGTTACCTCATTTACAGCAGAGGCTTTCAAAGGGATTTGAAGAGGATTCGAAACTCTGAGGTGTTCGCCACCATCCACAGAGTTTTTTTGCCGTTATTCCCTGCATGTCGTTTTCTTCTTTTTTGCTGATTATCCACTGAATAGTCTTTCTTCCTTGATGGACTCTCGTATATTGTTGCGTGATTTTTTTTTAATATACTTTACGTTATCATCTACTGACATAACAAGTCGCTTCCCTCTTTAAGAGTCTCCTAAGTCCAGAATTTCGTCATTTATCTCTTCACTTTGTTGCTACGTATACATTATAATACCGTAGAGAGAGAGAGAGAGAGAGAGAGAGAGAGAGAGAGAGAGAGAGAGAGAGAGAGAGAGAGAGAGAGAGAGAGAGAGAGATAAAACACACGCACACTCTCTCTCTCTCTCTCTCTCTCTCTCTCTCTCTCTCTCACACACACACACACACACACACACACACACACATATTCCCACGAGTTCACGGGGAAAAAATGAAACACGAAAAGTTCCCAAGTGCACTTTCGTGTAATAATCACATCATCAGAGGAGATACAAGAAAGAATTCAGCTGATATACAACGAAGAAATGTGTGTGTGTGTGTGTGTGTGTGTGTGTATATATATATATATATATATATATATATATATATATATATATATATATATATATATATATATATATATATATATATATATATATAACCCTGGGGATTGGGAAGAAAGAATACCTCCCACGAATTTCCTGCGTGTCGTAGAAGGCGACTAAAGGGGAAGTGAGCGGGGGGCTAGAAACCCTCCCCTCCTTGTATTTCAACTTTCTAAAAGGGGAAACAAACGAGTCAGACGGGGAGTGCTCATTCTCCTCAAAGTCTCAGATTGAGGTGTCTGAATATGTGTGTGGATGTAACCAAGATGAGAAAAAAGGAGATAGGTAGTGCATTTGAGAAAAGGAACCTAGATGTTTTGTCTCTAAGTGAAACGAAGCTCAAGGGTAAAGGTGAAGAGTGGTTTGGGAATGTCTTGGGGGCAAAGTCAGGGGTTGGTGAGAGGACAAAAGCAAAGGAAGGAGTAGCACTACTCCTGAAACAGGAGTTGTGAGAGCATGTGATAGTGTAAGAAAGTAAACTTTAGATTAATATGGGTAAAACTGAAAGTTGATGGAGAGAGATGGGTGATTACTGGTGCCTATGCACTCGGTCATGAGAAGAAAGATCATGAGAGGCAAGTGTTTTGGGAGCAGCTGAGTGAGTGTGTTAGCAGCTTTGAAGTACAAGACTAGGTTATAATGATGGTAGATTTGAATGCAAAGGTGATTACTGCGGCAGTTGAGAGAATAATTGGTGTACATGGGGTGTTCAGTACTGTAAATGCAAATGGTGAAGATCTTGTAGATTTGTGTGCTGAAAAAGGACTGGTGATTGGGAATACCTGGTTTAAAAGGAGAGATATACAAAGGTATACGTATGTAAGTAGGAGAGATGGCCAGAGAGCATTATTAGATTACGTGTTAATCAATAGGCGCGTGAAACAGAGACTTTGGATGTTAATATGCTGAGAGGGGCAACAGGAGGGTTGTTTAATCATTATCTAGTGAAGGCGAAGGTGAAGATTTGCAGAGGTATTCAGAAAAAAAGAGAGAATGTTGGGGTGAAAAGAGTGGTGCGAGTAAGTGAGCTTGGAAAGGAGACTTGTGTGAGGAAGTACCAGGAGAGAATGAGTACAGAATGGAAAAAGTGAGAGCAAATGACGTAAGGGGAGTGGGGGAGGAATGGGATGTTTTTAGGGAATTAGTGATGGCTTGTGCAAAAGTGCATGATGCATGTGGCATGAGAAAGGTGGGAGGTGGGCATATTAGAAATGGTAGCAAGTGTTGGGATGAAGAAGTAGGATTGTTAGTGAAAGAGAAGAGAGGCGTTTGGAAGATTTTTGCAGGGATGTAGTGCGAATGACTGAGAGATGTATAAAAGAAAGACACAGGAGGCCAAGAGAAAGGTGCAAGAGGTGAAAAAGAAGGCAAATGAGATTTGGGGTGAGAGAGTATCATCAAATTTTTGGGAAAATAAAAAGATGGTTTGGAAGGAGGTAAATAAAGTGCGTAAGACAAGAGAACAAATGGGAACATCGGTGAAGGTGGCTAATGGGGAGGTAATAACAAGTAATGGTGAAGTGAGAAGGAGATGGAGTGAGTATTTTGAAGGTTTGTTGAATATATTTGATGATAAGAGTGGCATATATATGGTGTTTTGGACGAGGTGGTGTGCGAAGTGAGAGGGTCAGGGAGATTGGTTTGGTAACAGAGAAGCGGTAGTGAAAGCTTTGCGGAAGATGAAAGCCGGCAAGGCAGCGGGTTTGGATGGTATTGCAGTGGAATTTATCAAAAAAGGGGGTGACTGTGTTGTTGACTGGTGATAAGGATATTCAATGTATGTATGGTTCAGAGTGAGGTGCCTGAGGATTGGCGATATGCATGCATAGTGCCATTGTATAAAGGCAAAGGGGATAACAGTGAGTGTTCAAATTACAGAGGTATAAGTCTGTAGAGTACTTCTGGGAAATTATATGGGAGGGTATTGATTGAGAGGGTGAAGGCATGTACAGAGCATCAGATTGGGGAAGAGTGGGGTGGTTTCAGAAGTGGTAGAGGATGAGTGGATCAGGTGTTTCCTTTGAAGAATATATACGAGAAATACTTAGAAAAGCAGATGGATTTGTATGAAGCATTTATGGTTTTGGAGAAAGCATATGATAGAGTGGATAGGAGTGCGAGGCAAGTATGCAGTCTATTGTGGATGAGAGGGCTTGGGAATTGAGTCAGTTGTTCGCTGATGATATAGCACTGGTGGCTGATTCGGGTGAGAAACTGCAGAAGTTTGTGACTCAGTTTGGTAAAGTGTGTGAAAGAAGAAGGTTGAGAGTAAATGTGAATAAGAGCAAGGTTGTTAGGTTAACTACGGGTGAGGGACAAGTTAATTGGGAGATGAGTTTGAATGGAGAAAACCTGGAGGAAGTGAAGTGTTTGAGATATATGGGAGTCAATTTGGCAGCGGATGGAACCATGGAAGCGGAAGTGAGTCACATGGTGGGGGAGGAGGCGAAGGTTCTGGGAGCATTGAAGAATGTATGGAAATCGAGAATGTTATCTCAGAGAGCAAAAATAGGTATGCCTGAAGGAATAGGGGTTCCAACAATGTTATATGGTTGCGAAGCATTGGCTATAGATAGGGTTGTGTGGAGGAGGGTGAATGTGTTGGAAATGAAGTGTTTGAGGACAGTATGTGGTGTGAGGTGGTTTGATGGAGTAAGTAATGAAAGGGTAAGAGAGATGTGTGGTAATAAAAAGAGTGTGGTTGAGAGAGCAGAAGAGGGTGTATTGAAATGGTTTGGTCACATGGAGAGAATGAGTGAGGGAAGATTGACAAAGAGGATATATGTGTCAGAGGTGAAGGGAACGAGGTGAAGTGGGAGACCAAATTGAAGGTGGAAGGATGGAGTGAAAAAGCTTTTGAGCTATCGGGGCCTGAACATACAGGAGGGTGAAAGGTATACCGGGGTCGACGTGCTGCCAATGGATTGAACCAGGGCATGTGAAGCGTCTGGGGTAAACCATGGAAAGTTTTGTGGGGCCTGGATGTGGAAAAGATGCTGTGGTTTCGGTGCAATACACATGACAGCTAGAGACTGAGTATGAACGAATGTGGCCTTTGTTGTCTTTTCCTAGTGCTACGTCACGCGCGCGCTGGGGGGAGGGGGGTACTATTTTCATGTGTGGCGGGGTGGCGACGGAAGTGGATGAAAGCAGCAAGTATTGATATGTACATGTGTCTATATGTATATGTCTGCGTATGTATATGTATGTATACGTTGAAATGAATAGGTATGTATATGTGCGTGTGTGGGTGTTTATGTATATACATGTGTATGTGGGCGAGTTGGTTCGTTCTTCCGTCTGTTTCCTTGCGCTACCTCACTAACGCGGGAGACATCAAAAAGTATAATAAATGAATAAATAATTATATATATATATATATATATATATATATATATATATATATATATATATATATATATATATATATATATATACATATATATATATATATATATATATATATATATATATATATATATATATATATATATATATATATATCATTTTCAATCATCTCAGGACCAATTTCCATTGAAGAATCCTGGTGTTAGCCATTACCTATTTCTATAGGCTCCTGCAGCCCAAGACTTCGCTATTTCCACTAGCAAGGAAATATACACACTTTTCGATGATAAGTTCTGTGACGAGACTTGTAATCCCAGTGATACAGTCTCGACCAGATGGAACCAAGCAACACCTACGTCGCATCAGGAAGATATGAACGGCATGCTCATATGTGCACTTATTCATGCTGGCTATCATGTATAATGCACCGAATCACAGCTCAACACGTACATCCAAGCTCCACTGAGCAACGCTAATGTTACCTTCACCGCTTCATAAACACCGGTTCAGCCCACTGACAGTATACTGAATTTAATTCATTTCATTCAATGTTCGCTTCTTGGCCTCGTGCATGTTCAGACCCTCATATCCAAAGGCCTCCTTCAATCCATTCTTCCATTTCCTTCTTCGTTTCCTCTCCCTCCTCCTTCCTCCAATATAGACACATATATCCTCTTTATAAGTCGTCTCTCTTCGCTTTTCCCCTCCATATGTCCGCACCTTGTTAGCACACCCTTGTCGTAACTCAATCAGACTGCACTCACAACCACACCTCTGTCTTTCACTTAAAACTATCAACGCGCCTCATCCCATATATATATCTTCAGGCGTTTCATTTCCAACACATCCACCCCTCTACCTTCCCTTTGCCGCCAAGGACCACGAACCACATACACACTACTCTGCTGGAATAATACACCATAAGAACTAAATATTTACTCCCTTAATGACCTCTCCTCGCCTTAGTATATCGCATCCAGGTTCTTAGCCACCTCTTCTACCATGCGAGTCACTTCAGCGTCAGGGGTCCTATTCACTGCCACGTCCATTCCCACGTATTCAAAGCAATCCACTCCCCCCAGGTCCTTCCATTTCAACTTAGACCATCTTTTCTCACCTTGCTGCCGCACCTCACCTCCTTAATCTTATACACAATACATTTTCAACTCCCTTATTGCACACACTTCCCCGCGCTTAGTCACCAAATTCTGAGATTTCCCTCTAAAATCAGCTAAAGAGATGGGTAATTTGAATGCTCCAACTATTTCATCTCCTATGCACACCACCTCTCACACCAAGACCAATTATATTAGATTATATTTCTTATATGATGCTGAGCATCACTTACAGTAATAGAATGAAGCCAAAGAGAGAAGTCTTTCTCATATAACTGGTCAGAACATTTGACGATTTCCTCTAAAGAATCTACCCTCTAATTAGTACCATATTAATCTAAATCCAATCTATTATATTTTAACTGACATGTCTGATTTTACTACATAATGGCAATACGTATTTTCATAAGCACACGTATATATATGAACTCTTCGTGCACTGTGTTCATACACCCCACTCATGTGCTTATTCAAAGCGTGAAAGTATCCAACCCTACATAATATTCTTTTATGATTAATTAGCTGGCAACTGTTATGACTCTCCAATTCTGTGATTTCTCGTCTGTTTATTTTCAGCCGAATGGCTGCCTGAACTCCATAAACTGTCCTTATTTATTTACATCAAGGCCTTGTTGTGCGTGGAGCATCCGTTTTCTGTTATCACTGTTGGTCGTGCTCGACGGTAGTCTGCTATGTTATGTCTGGCGCGAAATTCTCTCTTTTTCCAACTTCGATTTTGCTTTCTTACACTTTTTCTTCATTTTGCAGGAAAATTATGTCAAATAGAACTGATCATATTGAGGATCGTGGGATATGCTTTGCTTTATATATTTTTCTCGCCCAATGCCTTTACATATATATATATATATATATATATATATATATATATATATATATATATATATATATATATATATCCTCATTTAGAAATTTGAACATAACGAGGGGGGGGGTGGGGATCCAGGACCCTTCTCCCGCCCCCTGTAGTTGCCTTCAACGGCACGCGGGGAATACGTGGGAAGAAGAGAACCTTATCTCAGAGAGCAAAAATGGGTATGTTTGAAGGAATAGTGGTTCCAACAATGTTATATGGTTGCGAGGCGTGGGCTTTAGATAGTGTTGTACGGAGGAGGGTGGATGTGTTGGAAATGAGATGTTTGAGGACAATATGTGGTGTGAGGTGGTGTGATCAAGTAATGAAAGGGTAAGAGAGATGTAAGGTAATAAAAGAGTGTGGTTGAGAAAGCAGAAGAGGGTGTGTTGAGATGGTTTGGACTTATGCAATGAAAGAGTGAGGGAAGATTGACAAAAAGGATATATGTGTCAGAAATGAATGAGTGAGGATAGATTGACAAAGAGGATATATGTGTCAGAGGTGGAAGGAACAAGGAGAAGCGAGAGACCAAATTGGTGGTGGAAGGATGGAGTGAAAAAGATTTTGAGCGATCGGGGCCTGAACATAAAGGAGGGTGAGAGGCATGCTAGGAATAAATTGGAATGATGTGGTATACCAGGGTCGACGTGCTGTCAATGGACTGAACCAGGGCATGTGAATCGTCTGGGGTAAACCATGGAAAGGTCTGTGGGGCCTGGATGTGGATAGGGAGCTGTGGTTTTGGTGCATGACACATGACAGCTAGTGACCGAGTGTGAACGAATGTGGCCTTTCTCGTCTCTTTTCCTGGCGCTACCTCGCTAAACCAGGGATAGTGATGCTATTTCCTGCGTGTCAGGGTAGCGACAGGAATGGATGAAAGCAAGCAAGTATGAATATGTACATGTGTATATATGTATATGTCTGTGTATGTATATGTATGTATGTTAATATGTATATGTATGTATATGTGCGTGTATGGGCGTTTATGTATGTATAGGTGCATATGAGTGGATTGACCATTCTTCGTCTGTTTCCTTGCCCTACCTCACAGACGCCGGAAACAGCGATCAAGTATGATAAAAATATCCCCTCAATTTTAATTTTCCAAAAGAAGGAACACAGAAGGGGGCTAAGTAAGGATTTCCCTCAAATCATCAGTCCTCTGTTCTTAACGCTACCTTGCTAACACTGGAAATGGCGAATAGTATGAAAAGAAGAAAAAAAAAAAAAAAAAAAAAATATATATATATATATATATATATATATATATATATATATATATATATATATATATATGGAGGAAGGGGACAACCAATTTTTATAAGCATATGTTATTATTTGAAAGAATTAATTCACGGTTGGTTCATTGAATCATATGACGATATTTGATCAAATTTCTAGTATAACATTTTTTTCAAATACCCTCAACAAGCCGGATACAGAATATTGCTTCCTTTATAGAATTTTTGCACCCAGAAGATTCGACAATTCACTCTTACCCAACATTCCATAAATACAAGATATTCAATCGGGTCCTCAAATCTATGCACTCTGCTCTTACAGGCTTCCCGGATTTTCGTAATTTCGTGACCTAATATTTCTCTGCTATTCTATCATTTAGTTTACTGTCTTTTCGTGACCTACTAACCATTTAGCACTTAGTATAAGTATCTCTCACATATCAAATGGACCTACGCCTTAATAGAAGGGTATCATTCTTACCTAATACTTTTTTCTTTCTAAAGTTGAATGCTACTTTCCCCAGAAAAGTATACTCAGAAAGTTTTCCCGACACACTGAACATATCATTACAAAAGACTTGGTTGAATGTCTTTTTTCTTTTTATAACCACCCTCATTATTTTCTTTCAGAATCTTCAATCAATCATACCAAGGAATCTAGCCGCGTATCGCCTGTTTTGAGCAACTAAGTCCCATTTGTAAGATGAAGTATAAGTGAAGTAATAAATTAAAGTCCGATACTAACTCTTCAATTCCTTGTCCAAAATGCAAAACCGGGTTATGTAGCCGAGCAACACGGCTGATATATGCTACACGGATACAGTGGCCTATCGAGTCTTTCACATGATCATCGAAAGCCAGACACAACACATTTCCAACGATAACCTCATGAAACCTACTTGTAGAAACGCAAGAAAAAGTATCCTCTGTATCATTACCATATTACTATATTCAACTCGTCTCTCCCTGCTCTGCCTGGACGCCTGAAGACTCGTAAAATGCATTACCGATTTCGTCCTCACGTTTGCGCTGAAAGCGTTCCTTGATTGCTTCTCATTAAGCAACACTAGGTACGAAAAAAAGTGAACTGGGGGCTGTGGAAGTAGATATAACAGCTCAGGGATACTACAGCTCATAGAGGAAGAGCATAACGGTTATGTAAAAACATACATAGATAGATATAAAGATAGATAGATATATCAATAGAGAGACAGACAGACAGACAGATAGACAGATAGATAGACAGATGATGATTTTCGTCATTAGAAAACTAACTTTTTGAAGTACATCAAGCTTTGAGGGGATGTGTACATTATCCACTATCGAGTAAGCCCTGGAGTCTTGTAGCGTTAAGCTATACGGTGGGATGAAGTACTTTTTATCTCCTTTATGATCATAAATAATATACATATCTCGTTGTGGCACAGCGAAACAGCTTCCGTTCATTGTTTGAAATGATCCTCCTAGAAAATGAATATCGTTTGAAAAACGAAGATAAATGGAAAACGAGTAGTCTCATTACTAAAAATAGGTGATTAGAGTGTAGTAAACTTGATTTTTCCCTTTGATCGTACGGGAAAACATCATCCTCATTCCTATAAAGTCGTTATACCATAATAAAAGTATCCAGTGGCTGTCATCAGCCAGGCGGCAATTATTGCTCTCGCTTTCAAGAAAAACATTGTAAAAAGTACGTTTAAAAAAGACGTGAAAGTCCATTCGTCGAGCATTCCCGCCACTTGTGATATTCTCGCCGTGATCGTAACACCGTAAATCTTTTTAGCGGACTCTGCCACTCGTCCATCGCAGTACGGAGGTCACTACATAACGGTGAATGGAAGTGCTCTTCCAGTCCCTGTATTACGCTGTAGTTGCTGTGTTAGCATTCAGTGTGTGTGTGTGTGTGTGTGTGTGTGTGTGTGTGTGTGTGTGTGTGTGTGTGTGTGTTTTCAATGTCAAAAGCTTGAATCAAGGACCGATATCCACTTTGAGGTGTAGCCTTGAATGAAAGAAATGTTTGCGAATGAAAGCAAATAAGATACTCTGTATGAAAGCGTGACAAAGAAAATGAAAGGAATGCTAAATATCATTTCATTCATGAATGCAGTCATATGAACCAGACAGTTGACCTCCTTAAATACTCTCCTAAAGTGGGCCACTGGCAAAGGTTAAGGACGATATCAAATTCTGAGTTTCCTTAACACACGGATTCCTGCAGCTTATTCCCTGCTAATTGATAATCATATCAAGGCTTTATCTCGCCTTGATCCATCTTCATTATTGTACATTTACTTGGGCTCAAGTTCATCAATTATGTGTCAGACCAACTTTGCAATTTGTCAAGGTCCCCATGTAAGCTGATGCATTCTTTATCAAAACGTTTCTATACTTCCCTCATGACCTTTGCATCATCTGGAGTCCATGCCGGAGTCCACACCATCTGGCGAGTCATCCACGTAGATATAGAAGAGAAACGTTCCGAGACAGAGCCCTGTGGCACTCCACTGGGGAACTCTGACATGAGTCCTATGTTCCTTACCACTAAGATAATCTACTTATCGGGTAAGTCTCCTCTCTTACTCCCGCGTGGTGATCTAACTTCTTAACTAGAATCCCATTTGGCAGTTCAGATGAGAACAACCCATCCAGCCTTCACTCTAGCCTTAGAGCTCAATCTCTCGCAGAAATCTAAGAAAACTCATCACATATTTCTCTAGAAGTGTACTGTCTCTCATTTGGGCAACTTCTTCCCTGTTGAAAGTCATCCATTTGCTTTCTGTATACTCGGATATACGCCTGAATGTGTTAGTATGGGGCGTAAGTGAACGTGTGTTCGTTTCTGTGCTTGCGTGTACGGGTGGGCCATGAATGTGTTTTTCATGTGTGTGTGTGTGTGTGTGTGTGTGTGTGTGTGTGTGTGTGTGTGTGTGTGTGTGTGTGTGTGTGCGTGTGTGTTGACGATAAAGCGTTTTACCTTCACGTTGCCTCGTGTAAGTGTAGGTGCGTGTATACATCTGTGCATGTGTGTGTACATACAGGTCCATTTGTATGTGTGTGTGTGTAAATGCCTGTTTGCAATTACCAACGTGTGCTGTATGGCAAGTAGTTCAACGCTCTAAGGACCCCATCTCTTGAACTTTCTTTACTATCACAGCGTTTGAACTTACGTATGCTGCCCTCATGCACGATTTTATCCCTTGGTCTATTCATCAACTATTACCATAAAAGCTCTTATTTACGCCTTCACTAACGTTTATTACTGAATATCATGTTATGGCATTTTGATGTTCTATCTTTGTATATTTCAAGTGATGCAGTCACCCCACTGTGTCACTTTTCTCTTGGGAATAATAAACTTTTGAATCCTAATTCTGAAATTCACTGTATCTCAAAGAATTTCTCACTGCTGACGTCATCAAACTAATTCAAGAACCTGAAGGATGTCAAAAACTATTCCTTCCCTGTTGGACAAACTTATGGCCTCGAGCCTCTCACTTCAATTCAACTCTCTTAATTCTCGTACCATGTTCGTTCCTTCTCTGGACCTTCTCTATTAGCTTTTTTGTGCTTTAGATGAGGTGACCAAAGCTGAGTAGCATGCTTTACTTTTGCCCTTATACTTAATATGAACAGGTTGGTAAATATTTTCTTATTCATATACTCTTTGAGCAATTTTGATATTTGTCAGAAGAGTCTGTCACGTATATTGTTCTCTTATAATGTGACCCTTTGGCTACAGATCAAGGATGATGGCTTCTGCGAAGTCCTTCTCACACACAGGATCCTAGAGCTTATATCCTGTCAGATGATAATCCTCTTGAGGTTTTCTTACACTCTGTCCCATCCTTCTTACCATACATTTGCTCGGGTTCAATTTCATCAATCATGTATCAGACAGACTTTGCAGTCTGTTTGGGTCTCCTCGATAGTTGATGCAATCCTTCTTACTTATCACTTCCCTTATTACTTTCCCATCATCTGCAAACATATTCAGGTAGGAGTCCATACCTTCAGGAAAGTACATTTTCATATACTAAGAAGGGCATTAGTCCCAGAGCAGGATTCTGTGACACTCCGGTGGTCATCCTTCCTTCGTTCCCTTCCACTGTCTGATGATCCAGCTTCTTAATCAGGCTGCCATGTGGTTAAGTGCCAAATGCATCAAAGCAGGCCAGACACATACAATATATCCAGTCTCTGCTTTTGTCCACAGTAGATCTCCCTCTCATAGAAATCTAAAAGGCTTGTTACTCATGACCTCCTTTCCCTAAAATCGTGCTTTTTCTCATTTGGGGAAACTCCTTCCTCCTTACAAAGTCTTCTGTTTGCCTTATCATCTTTCCTAAAGCCTTACAGACCACATCTGTGAATGAGACAAGTTTTTAGTTCATTGACTGTACCCGGTATTTTCTCTTATAGACATGTATGACGTTTTCCCTTCTCCATTCCCCAAGCACTCTGCTTTTCTACAGTGATATCTTGAAATGTATTTGAGAAGTTTATCGAGCGTATCTGCTCACATTTTCAGCACAAATAGCGAATTCAATCAAGACCATATGCCATGCATGCATCAAGACCTTCCAGTGTTAATTTTTTTTTCATGATATGTCAAATGTTTTTCAAAACCTCAGATCTTCCGTTCACCCTATTCTCATGTTTTGGGGCTATGGAGTCGTCCACTGTGAAAACACTTAACCTTGTTCTTCAGTTCCTCATATATCCTCACATCATCCTCAGCAACTCTTCCCTCTGAATCCCTTAGCCTGATTAGCTGTTCCTTCACTGACAACTAACAAATTTGTGGGAAATCTTTGATTTTTCTTCTGCCTTGTCCATAAAATTAATTTCAAAGTTTCTCTGTTCCTCCTCTTTTATTCTGGTATATTCGTTCTTTGCTTTTTTGTACCATGTAAGTGCTTGCTGGCTAGAGTATCGTCTATATCGTCACCAATGCAAATCACGAAGCTCCTCTACTGTGTGTGTGTGTGTGTGTGTGTGTGTAACTACCTATCTTTATGCACGGGAAGGGAGCTCGTCACTCGTAGGGCCCTCATCGCCTAGCTTTTTCTACTAAAATACAGCTCTTTAAACTTCTGCCCGCTGTACACATTAATAATTTCGGAACTCAATCTTATTCCATTCATCCACTATTCTTATACTGTAAAAGAAATTTACATCTTTTTTGTACAAGTGTCTTGCTTGTCATCATTCCATGGCCACTAGAGTTCTATCTTTTTATTTCGTCGAAGAACTGTTCACTGTCAGCTACATCAATGGTTTAAAAAGCTTAAACGTGTGACTGATCACTCTACTCTCTTCCCTCTTCCAAAGTTTAACTATTTCTTTCTGCTAACATTTTGTTGCCCTCCTCTGGACTTTCTCTATCAATTCTTCGTGTTTCTTTAAATGCAACGGTCAAACCTGGATGCTTTAGCCTAACGCAGAATTTGAAGAGTTTATTGACTATATCTTAATCCATGAGCTCGAATGTTATTTTGATAAATGCCTGCACACAGTTGACTCATTTGCTACTCAGTCTCTAAAGTGGGACTCTGGCGATAGGTTATGACAAATGGAGATTCCAAGTTCCTCTCTCACACACATATCTGCAGCGTATTTCCTACTCTTTGTCGTATCGAAGCCTCCTTCCCTGTGTCCCATCATCATTGAATCTAAACAGGTTGAATTTCGTCAAGTATGTAGGAGACCAAGTTTGAAGTTGGTCTAGGTTCATTCGTAAGTTGATGCAAGCCTCCTCACTTTTAATTTCCCTCGTGACCTTAGTATCATTTGGAGACAGAACAGAACCCTGCAAAACTCCTGTGGTGACCTCAATCGATTTCATTATTTTTGCGGGTGTAATTATCTACAATGTAATTACCTACAGCGCAGGATGGGGTGGGAGTTATATACACTTGTTGAGCCCTGTATCTTGAAGTCTTTCCCTGTGACGATCTCTGTCATCATGAAGAACAAGAGCGTAGCGTTCACCGCAAGGTGAATATGGTTAAGGTTGAGGAGTACAGTGAGGTATGTAAGTTGAAGGGCCTTATCATGTGAGTCAGTATGATTGTCTATTGAGAGAATACCAGCAACCTACGTGTATATATGACGAAGAAAAGACAACAACCTGGGCCGAGGAGTGTAACGTGACATTCCCCGTAGTGGTAGCTCACTGCAAGGCATTCACTAACCCCGACACACAGGCAGGAAAACCTGTTTGGTCGGTGGTTGCCTACTACAACCTCTTACCTGTGTTTAGCCTTGTTTGTGTGCGTATGTGTCTGTATACATATTTTGTACCTGTGTGCTTTTATGGGTGAAATGATTAATCAGTCCGCACAGCATCATATGAAATGTGATATCAAACACTACGCAATTATTTCACCCATAAATCACTGAGAATATTTTGCTCAATTTCGCCAAACGTCTCTGCAGCGGCTGTCGATCAACTGCCTTACACTGTTGTAAAGAGTTCATCACGGAAAGAATATCATATTTCTATGGTATATGTTAATGTCATGTAGGGTCTCATAAAACGTTTTCTTCATCATAGGTAAAGCGTTGACGCCCCCGCTGGAACCGCTTTATTTACCTGCAACGTTTTTCTTTGATGATAATAACCCGAGGTCAGTCAAAACCTGGTTTGGCAAGGACATGTAACTCATATCTCCTAAATGTAACTCGATTATTTTTCAGTTATCTAATAATGCATTTTAACTATATATATCCAAAAATATGATTCACCAGGAGAAGAACTTCTCAAATTAGATATCATTTAGAAAAATGTTACCAGTCTATGACGGAGTATCAACAAGAGAGGTGAAAGTTTTGTCATGAGAGTAAGGAGAGCAGCCAGCTTACTTATAATTACTTGTCTACTTATAACTTACTCCTGCCCACAAGTAGGTTCTTAGGAAGTTCTTAGTAAAAAGCGACGTTGCCGCACTATTCAGCTATGGCATGGAAAACGTCATCGTTTCCCAGTCTGTCTCAAAATCACACACTTTCATTTACTGGGATTACCAAGATATCGTCCTTCCAGATTTTTCAAGACCTGCCTGCTGATCCTGCAGACACTAGTACCCAGGGAAATGGTTATTCAGTCATTCTTTCTTCGCCCTTTCTACTGTCACCTTCGGCAAGGCTGACGAAGAAAGAGAGTACAGTCTCGCCAGAAATTTTATCGCTTTAAAAAGAGACCAACTTGTCCCTCCACCTGAGTGTAGCACAAGGCTGGCGCTACAGGATTCTCTGGGAAACTAAGAGCTTTGGTAACACCAGGACTCTTACAGAAAGGAGTGCATAAGTTATCATGAATAATCAAATATATATATATATTTTTTTTTTCAAACTGTTCGCCATTTCCCGCATTAGCGAGGTAGCGTTAAGAACAGAGGACTGGGCCTTTGGGGGAATATCCCCACCTGGCCCCCTTCTCTGTTCCTTCTTTTGGAAAAATCAAAAAAAAATAGAGAGGGGAGGATTTCCAGCCCCCCGCTCCCTACCCTTTTAGTCGCCTTCTACGACACGCAGGGAATACGTGGGAAGTATTCTTTCCCCCCTATCCCCAGGGATATATATATATATATATATATATATATATATATATATATTTTTTTTTTTTTTCATACTATTCGCCATTTCCCGCGATAGCGAGGTAGCGTTAAGAAAAGAGGACTGGGCCTTTGAGGGAATATCCTCACCTGGCCCTCGTCTCTGTTCCTTCTTTTGGAAAAAAAAAAAAAAAGAGAGGGGAGGATTTCCAGCCCCCCGCTCCCTTCCCTTTTAGTCGCCTTCTACGACACGCAGGGAATACGTGGGAAGTATTCTTTCTCCCCTATCCCCAGGGGATATATATATATATATATATATATATATATATATATATATATATATATATATATATATATATATATATAATATATATATATAATATATATATATATATATATATATATATATATATATATATATATATATATATATATATATATATATATATATATACATAATATATATATATATATATATATATATATATATATATATATATATATATATACATAAATATCTTTCTTTTTTTCTTTCATACTATTCGCCATTTCCCGCATTAGCAAGGTAGCGTTAAGAACAGAGGACTGGGCCTTTAAGGGAATATCCTCACCTGGCCCCCTTCTCTGTTCCTTCTTTTGGAAAATTAAAAAAAAAAAAAAACGAGAGGGGAGGATTTCCAGCCACCCGCTCCCATATATACACACACACACACACACACACACATATATATATATATATATATATATATATATATATATATATATATATATATATATATATATATATATATACTTCACCCGCACCTCTCTCAAAGCCGCTTGCCTGACCTATTTCCTCAACTGGGAACACCATTTATTACATTGCCAGCAACATGCAACACACGTTAGCAGCTTGGATTTTCTGGTTTCACTAGACGGAGCAAGAGGAGAGGACTCATCTCTCTCTGCAGCCATGGAGACCTGACGCCTCGTCTGAACCCCCTGTTGCCCTTACTGCACCCTCAGGATCACTCAGTGTCTTCCAGCCACCAAGATACTGCCCTCTTGTGGGAACGGACGTCGACGCATGAATCTTCCTCTGTCAGCTCTCCGACTCCCCTGCTCGTCTAATTACGTCTCATACTTCCCAACTACCCCATTCGCTACACCGTAACGGGGAAGACACTCCCAGAAAGTCGGCATTCTTCATGTCAAAGAAGCCAGAGTGGCATTCCATGTTGGCTCATATCTGACAATTATCACTGCTTGTTAGATGCTTGGTTCTCTGCTGCAAGGCGTGCATGGGACAGTCTCAGACTGGGGTGCCTGAATGCGTGTGGATGTGACCAAGATGAGAAGAAAGGAGAGATAGGTGGTGTGTTTGGGGAAAGAAACCTGGATGTTCTGGTTCTGAGTGAAACAAAGCTCAGGGGTGAAGGGGAAAAATAGTTTGGAAACGTCTTGGGAGTAAAGCCAGGGGATGGTGAGAGGACAAGAGCTAAGGAAGGAGTAGCACTACTTCTGAATAAGAAGTTGCGGGAGTGTGTGGTGAGGTGTAAGAAAGTAAATTCTAGACTGATGTGGGTAAAACTGAAAGTGGATTGCGAGAGATGGGTGATTATTTGTGCTTTTGCAACTGGTCATGAGAAGAAAGATCATGAGAGGCATGGCTTTGGGAGCTACTGAGCGAGTGAGTCAGTAGTTTTGATGTAGGAGAGACCGGATATTATGGATGTGATTTAATGCGAAGATAAGAAATGTAGGAGCTGAGTGTATAATTGGGGCACACGGGGTATTCAATGTTGTAAAATGGAAATGGTGAAGGGCTTGTGATCTGTTTGCTGAAAAAAGACTAGTGACTGGCATGTACTGGTTTCAAAAATGAGATATGCACAAGTATACGTATGTGAGTAGGAGAGACGGACAACGGGCATTATTAGAGTATGTACCAATTGATAGGCATGTAAAAGAGAGACATTTGGATGTAAATGTGCTGAGAAAGGCAGCTGGTGGGATGTCTGACAACTATCTTGTGGAGACAAATGCCGGGGAGAAGAGAGAAGAGAGTGGTGAGAGTGAGTGGGCTTGGATATGAGACTTCCATGAATAAGTACCAAGAAATACTGAGGGTAGAATGGCAAAAGGCGAGAGTAAATAAAGCAAGCGGAATGGGTAAGGAATGGGATGTATTTAGGGAAGCAGTGATGGTACGTGCAAGAGATGCATGTACCATGCGAAAGTTGACAGGTGGACAGATTAGAAAGGGTAGTGAGTGGCGGAACGAACTAGTAAAGTCTCTAGTGAAAGAGAAGAGAGAGGCGCCTGGGCGGTACTTACAGGGATGCAGCAAGAGGTCAAGAGGATGGTCAGCGGTGGAAAAGACAGCAGGTAACAGTTGGGTGAGCGAATATCAGTAAACTTTTAGGGAGAATAAGATGTTTTAGAAGGAGATTAATAGTAAGCGAAAAACAACGGGACAAATGGGAACAACGGTGAAGAGGGCAAATGTGGGAGTGGTAACTGGTAATGATGAAATGAGGAAATGATGTGGTGAACATGTCTAAGGACTGTTAAACGTATGAGGATAGGGTGGTAAATGTTGGGCGTTTCGAATGGAGTGGTATACGAAGCGGGAGAGTCACGGAGAATGGTTTGATGAGAGAAGAGGCGGTGAAAACTCTACGTAAGATGAAATGCGAGAGAGGAGCTAGAGTGGATGGTATTGTTGATGAATTTATTAAGAAAAGGGGTGACTTTGTTGTTGACTGGTTGGTAAGAATACCAAGTGAACGTTTTGATCATGGTGAGGTGCCTGAGGATTAGCGAAGAGCATGCACTATGCCACTGTATAAAGGCAAAGGGGATAAAAGCAAGGGTTCAGGGCACAGAGACATAAAGTTTGTTGAGTGACTTGGTAAGCTGTATGCGAGAGAAGTGATTGAGAGGGTGAAGCTACGTACAGAATATCAGATTGGGCAAGAATTGTGTGTTATCAGAAACGGTAAAGGATGTGTGGATCAGAAATACTCAGAAAACAAAAAGATTTGTTTGTGCCGTTTATGGATCCAAAAGCATAAGGTAGGGCTGATAGAGATGCCATATGGAATATGATAAAGGTATACAGTAAGGGATGAAAGCTTTTAGAAAGTGTGACGTGCTTATCAAGTGTCAAAGGCATGTATATGATGATGATGGGAAGAAAGTAAGTGGTTCCAAGTGAAGGCTTGTTTAATTTGTTTATGGATGGGATGGTCAGAGTGGTAAATGTGAGAGCTTGGGAGATTGGGTTGAGTATGCAGACTTGGGGATGAGGGGACTCAGGAAGAGAGTCAGTTGCTGTTTGCTGATGACACAGCACTGATGGCCGATTCACGTGAAAGACTGCAGAAGTTGGTGACCGAGTCTGGAAGAACGCTGGTTAAGAGGAAATTGTGAGTAAATGTGAATAAGAGCAAGAATTTTAGGTTCAGCAGGGTTGAGGGACAAGTCGGTCGGGTTGTGAGTTTGAAAGGAAGAAAATTGGAGGAAGTGATATGTTTTGGATACCTGGGAGTAGTCATGGCGGTGAATGGAACTAGTGGACGAGGGGGACAAGGATCTTAAGGCACTGAAGAATGTGTGGCAAGAGAGAACAATGTCTGGAAAGGCAAGATGAGTATGTTTGAAGGCATTAGTAGTTCCAACAATGTTATGTGGATGAAAAGCACGGGCTATAGATGAAGATGCGAGGAGGAGGGTGGATGTGTTGAAAATGAAATGTTTGAGGACAATATATGATGCAAGGTGGTTTGGTCGAGGGAGTAACGAAATGGTAAGATAGAGATGAAGTGATAAAAAGGAATGTGGTTAAGAGAGCTGACGAGTGTGTGCTGAGATGGTTAGGACATATGTAAAGAAAGAGTGAGGAAAGGATAACAAACAGGATATATGTATCTGAAATGAAGGGAAGAAGGAGATGGGGAGTCCAGATTGGAGATGGAAGGATGGAGTGAAAAAGATTTTGAGTGACTGGAACCTAAACATGTAGGAATGGAGAAAGGCGTGCACGGGACAGAGTGGATTAGAACGACGTGGTATACAGGGATCGACGTTCTGTTAATGGTCTCAGCCAGGGCATGTGAAGCGGCTAGAGAGGTCTGTGGGGTATGGCTGAGGATAGGGAGCTGCGGTTTCGGTCATCACACATGACAGGTATATATATATATATATATATATATATATATATATATATATATATATATATATATATATATATATATATATATCCCTGGGGATAGGCGAGAAAGAATAGCTCCCACGTATTCCCTGCGTGTCGTGGAAGGCGTCTAGAAGGGGAGGGTAGGGGGGCTGGAAATCCTTCCCACACGTTTTTTTTTTTTCTAACTTTCCAGAGGAAGGAACAGAGAAGAGGGCCAAGTGAGGATATTCCCTCTAAAGCTCAGTCCTCTGTTCTTATACGTAAATATTATGTGAATGAAATATATCAATCTAAATATTGATAAACAGCTGTACAAAAACTTAAAAGTTAAGCTATATTGGGCTGCAACAGTCTTAATCGAAAATAGACTTTTTCAGTGTGTAAATATTTGGCCTTTTTTTATCACGGTGGTTCTGCGTTACGAGCAATGTCTCTTGTCTCCACTTTGTAAGAATTGTGATAAACTGAGCAATAATGAGTCTGATTTGTTTCCACTTTATTTTAGAAATTTTTGCGATTTGGTATTTCCTAAGCTCTCTTAATAACTGTGAACTGATGTGGTCTGACTCATGCAACTCGATCTAACTATAAGAGGAGACACAGGAGCACACAGTCTCAAGAGCAAAAGCAAAAGGACCATTTGTAAGAATAAAGGAAAACGAGGAACGATACGGCGAGCAGGAGGAGGTTCGAGTTAAGGCATGGAAGAGAAAAAGATGATTTGGTGAACTGCATTTGTTTGATGTCAGGGGGCCAGTCTAGGCCAGGGCACTGAGGGCAGGTGTCTTAGGCCCCGTGCCTTGCTTGTGTGTGTGTGTGTGTGTGTGTGTGTGTGTGTGTGTGTGTGTGTGTGTGTGTGTGGTGGGGGGGGGGGGCCTCCCCGCTCACTAATGACAATCCAGATTTTGTGTCACATATTTAATGACAAATCTATGACGGACATATTACTCTGAAAATGTCTGATGTTCTACTGGAACTTCATTTAAAGAGGCGTTGGGAGCGGGAGGCAAAATATGCAGAAATAATGATTAATGAATATGAATCATAAAGCCAGTTCCAGATCCAGCTTACTTCTTTGATAATCCTAATTGCAGCATCAAACTGTTCTGTTATTCTTTTTGAGTTTCAGGTAGTGATGGGTCCAGCAACTCATATGGTGCCCGGAGCCCCACATGAACTAAACTGGTCCCTGTTTGATGTCTGTCAAGCAATAAGGCTGCAGAACAGCTAAGGACAAGAAAGTTGTTCTCCATGAACATAAACCCTCTATACATCGTGAGTAGTTAGCTGATCTGGAGAGGAATATATTCGATATCTTGAAATGGAGTTCCATTTATGTTCTATGAATTAGACTGCTATATTTCAAGGATATGAAATTTCAGAGAAAGATTAGTGATCAACTCTATGTCGCACGTATTGACAGGGTCAGTAAGTTAACTAGCAGAAATTCAATGGAACTCAAGTGCAGAAATATAGAGGTAAGCATATGGAAAAGAAAGTTTGGTAGTGGAAGCAATGGACTTGACAAAAGACACGTCTGCCCTACTGAGAGACATTAGTCAGGTGGAAATTAATCTCCAACGACCCGATTCCCTCGAACATCGATCTGTCATAAATCTATGCGACAGGAAGGGAGTTAACGCACTGGAATGAAGCGCTGTCGGGGAGGGAAAATAATGTTGGTCTACTGTTTAAGGGTTTGTGGCGAAATACTCGTCAGGACGCGAAGGAATGATTTCCAACCTGGTTATACGATATCCCTTTCTGGTCTTACCACTTCATCAGCTCGACGAAACTAAACCTAGCCTTAACCTACCACTTCCACACACACACACACACGAGCTGAGGAAAGGCTGGATAACCTAGGATGTTCTGCTTAAGGAGATGAGTAATTTTCACCACGTTGGACTTCTCACTGTCTAAAAAAACTGTGACCTCTCTCTCTCTCTCTCTCTCTCTCTCTCTCTCTCTCTCTCTCTCTCTCTCTCTCTCTCTCTCTCATGCATATCTTTTCTTTAATACCTGATCGCCGTTTCCCACATTAGTGAGTTAACGCCCGGGACAGACGAAAGAAGGCCATACTCATTTTCTAAATGTTTTATGTATAGATACAACCTGGCCCAACAGACCTTTTCATAGCTCAACCCAGCCGCTTTATATGCCTTGGTTCAGTCCACTGACATCACGTCGAACCCTGTGTACCATATCCTTCCAAGCTACAGTTTTGATATCTAACATGAACGAATGGGTCCTTCGGTAAAGCAGAGATGATTCTGAAGAAGCTATAGAACCATTAGCGTAATAATAGACAAAGCGAGCTTTCTAAGCAATGTTGAGTAGCATAAATGTATAGAGCTAAGCTGGTCTTACGTTTATGTGCTTCAACAACGCCCGCTAAGCGACAGAGTGGTTGAGAAGTGTCACAGTGAGTTCAGCAACAGCAGCTAACTGTTGATCAGCTGGCAATGCAACTCCAGCGAAACTTGGAAGCAGCTATTTCGCCAGCTGAAGGCGAGCTTGTGCACCAGTTACTGGGAATGGTTCCCAGGGCTTTGAGGTTTGATGTTTGGTGTGATAACATCACTGCCAATACTATGCTGACTCTAGTGTGATTTCAAGACGGTAAGTCGCACTAATATGGTGACTGCAAGTTCAGAGTGCCGTCTCTCATTTGGTCGTGTCTGGTAAGGCGAGTCGAGGAAAGTAATCTAGGGCGACCTGCTATGAACGTTACTTGTTCGATATTTCAACCTCTGCAGTTCATTGATCGTCATACACATTTTCCTTCCATAATGGGAGTCTCTTCCTCACCAATTCATTAATCTGGTCTTCATATACACCAACTGGATCGTTCATGAGCATCATTTGCTCATCTCGTCAATTCCATTTTTAAAGGGACTCCACCAAATTAGAATGAGCTAAACAGTGATCAGTAAATTCCTTTGTGGATCGCCAATTAAACTATTATCAGGAGAGGTACGCCTCCATCAACGGCTCTTACAACCTAATATACCCATCCTATGAGATGCATCAGTGTTGTTAATTATTCACTAAGTATGTTCATCGATGTCATAATTGCCACTGCATGTTTTCCATAACGTCACGAATAGCTGTATCCTAAGGTAATCGCCTTACTTTATCACCAGAGTATGAAGGGCAACACATATCATAATGATTTTTTCGTTCAGTGATAATTGGACTGCGACCTCCTATTAATTATTGCATAAACTTTATTAATATTCCTGACTATGGCTTCGAGTGTAGAGCAAATGGTGGAGGAGAGTATTTTGCCAGACCTGAGTAAATTGGTTGATGAAGCTTAGAAAAGACCAGTTTGGTGCGCAATGAGCTCTCACAGGACAGCCGATCGATCTGGTTTCGTCAGCAGACGTCCTGGACAAAATTATTTACTATTGTTTCTTCTTCCGGATTAAATAATGTTGTCATTTCTTTATATATGTGTGTGTGTGTGTGTGTGTGTGTGTGTGAGTGTGTGTGTGTGTGTGTGTGTGTGTGTGTGTGTGTGTCTGTGTGTGTGTGTGTCCAGTTTGTATAGCAAACTATTTCCCTCGTCCGAGAAAGAGGGGCATAGAAACAAACGGACAGTTGGCTAATCTAGACACACCTTCTTTCTCGCATTCATATACAATGCATTGAAAGCATTGTATATGAATGGAAAGCTAGAATGAGGAGGGACACTTCCAGGTCTGAGTACATCGCCGGGTGTTCGACTGCAGTAACTCGACGCGGCTTGGTGGAAGAAGAACAGTGATTCACAGGTAATCGAAAAACATCCGTGAAACTGGAAACTTGCGTGATGACAGATGGAACTGCGAGGACGGTTCGAATGGCTCGTGTCAGGGAAGGTACTCTAAACTGCAGAGAGAAGTTGAGAGTGTTGTATACGTCTAATTAGTAAACAATTTAATCTCAAGCAACCTTCCAGGTGGCAAGAAACTTTCGGACCCTCATCCTCTCTGAAGACATTCTGGCGCAGAACAGTGTAGTGTGGAGTCCGGGAGCCAACGAAGGGAAGCAAGCAAGCTGCGCCCCTACTACGTGTTTCAAAGCTATTAACGGATTTCGTTAGAGCTGATTAAACTTGGAGTAGCTAAGAGGAGAACGCTACACTAGCACCAGTGCAGTGGTGGGCAGAATGTATGAAAACGAAGACGAATAACTAAGGCATCGAGTCTATATTCATGTATTCTAAGGGTGTGTTACACGGGGAAATAACAGCAAGATCCAGAGAGAAGGTAAACTATGCGGTGGCACCAAAGTTCAAGGGTCATACATCACATCTGGCTCATGAATTCATATTGGTCTCTTGGGAGCGATGAAGACATCAGAGAAAAATCCTACATCAATTATTTTGGCCTGAGTTTTGACCTGATGCACTAGGGTATGGCAGGTCAGGTGGGTTTTCTCCAAGGCTCTTTCCAAAGGACAGAGTGAAAAAGTTACCACATGGAAGTACTCCATTGTTAGATAAACCATATGAGAATAGAAGTCTACATTTTGGGTCCGATCACATTATCTCAGAAGGGAATCATACTAATTCTCAAGGTGGTAGACTAGGCAGCCTGATACCTGGAGGCTGTGTCCATAATAAAACACCCTCATATGAACCTAGTCGATAGCAGAAGCTTTGGTGGATGTATAGTCAATAATGGAAGTATCCAGGGAAGCCTCACTTGATCAGGGATCAGGGTAAGTAGTTTACATAACATACAATGAGGGACGCGAGATGATTCTACTCCATACGCCAGATTACGACTACTTACGATCCAGCTTGCACTGGGTTAGTAGAGAAGTTCAATGGGACGTCAAATCCGACAACAAAAGCGATGTTTGGTTTGCTAACGAAAGACTTGAAGATATATGGAATTCCTTTAACGTTTGCACGCATGTAAAGCACCACAAGAAAAACAAAGGCTGGTTATACACCATTTGAGCTACTGTAAAGTGAAAGACTGCACACATCGGTAGACAGCTGTCTGAGTGAATGGTTCCAGCACTATCCTAAGACTTGTGAGGTTACTTACCTGCTGGATAACCTCATTTCTTTTGCATTAGTGATAAGTAAATGTTAGCGCTGCACTATTATTTACAAGTGAAGAATGTTAGCAATAGTCATGAAAAATCTATTATTCGGTACCTTTGTTAGATTATTAAAGGGGTTAAAATGGGTCGTTCTCGTTGTGTAGGTCGTGTTGGATACGCACTAACTGCCAGCAAAATTATTTCGGAAATAGGAATAGCTAAACTTTGCTCCTTTGGGAGCGCTGAGCATGATTATGATACAACTCTTAATTAGCTGTAGTTTGGAAGATTTTTGGTTGTTGAAGGATGCAGTTATGGACAAAAATTGACAACAAGGCCGGGCCTTAACTGAAATATTGGAGGTTAATGAAAGGGGAAAAAGAAAAGTCAAGGGAAAGTATTTACGAATACTGGAGGAAGTGAAAAACTTGTCTATTAAAATGGCGATCGATGCCTTTTGCCTGCCCATATGTGGAGGGAGCCGACAGATCACGTCACTGACTGTTACTTCTGCATGACGCCTCCAGTCCGGCAAGGTGTTTCCAAGAAGGAAAAGCGGCCCTTAAGCTACCCTAAAATACCATGGGCTATGCTCCGGTACCTCACGGTGAAAAGACCTCCTGTTCTGGATCACCCAAACTCATATTCCAGGGAATCAGAGGACAAAAAGGATGATAAAATTTGTGAGACATTTAATCGATCAGCATCAAGAGATTCTAATTTTACACCTAAAGTGAAGTCTGCTAGATCACGAAGGATCACTCAGATTATTTATTTTTACACTGGAGGCTCCAGTCACGGACAAAAGTCAACATTAAGGACGGCCCTTCACTGAAGTATAGAGACTATGAAAGGGAAAGAAGAAGAAGCAAGGAAAAGAATTAACGAATTTTGGAGGAAGTCAAAAGCCTGTCTTAAAATGTGCAAGGTCATAGTTATTGGGAAAGACATAAGGTAAAGAGTTCAATGAAATAATCAATTCAGTGAATGAATTAAGCGACCTCGTCAGAGATTCGGAACTGTTGAAGATTAAGGCAGAAGCGTTGGGCTGGAGACTGTTATAGTGGAATATTCTTGACGAAAATGTGACAGTGTGTGTGTTTCGTGCTCTCGACAAAGATTTTGCTATCACCTCAGCACATCAATCTGGGCCTCATGAAGAATTTCGTTAAGGCTGTGGATAAAAATGACCAGCGTTTAAGCACTTCATTAGCAAATTCCCAAGCTTCAGTGAGGCGAAAATCAATTAGGGTCTTTTCGTTGTTCCACATATTCGCAAGCTCTTCAGAGATGAGCAGTTCGACCACATCCTCGGTGGTGACGAGAAGACAGCGTGGATTGATTTTCGGCTGAGAGCAACCAACTCTCTAGGGAATATCAAGGCTGACAGGTACTTGGATATTGTAATCAAACCTATTTTCATCCTATCAGAAATTGGGCTGCAGTATGTCAATAAAGATACATTTCCTCCACTCTAAGCTGGAATTTTTTTTTTCCAGCTAACTGCGACGCAGTGAGTACTGAGCACGGCGAACGTTTCCAAGATATCTCGGCCACAGAGAAACGTCACCAGGCAAATGAAGTTCAGCGATGTTAGCGGATTAATGCTAGCCAGTAACAAGAGATGCGCCAGGACTTGTATACAAGTGAAAGGCGAAGCGGCGTTGCGCTTAATGAAGGCAAGCCAGTGACTGTAGCTAGTGTCACCGTACATTACATGTAAACCGTAAGACAATGAATTTTTCTTGGAAACTCTCACCAATCGAGCGTGTCCCGCGTCCCAAAATCCATAATGGAAACATCCATTTGATCTCCAAAACATAAAATAAGTGAGAATCTGTTGATTAGTGATTTTTAAGTGCTGGTTGTGCTGATCATTTCTTGGTTACTCAAGAAAATATTGCTTGTGGTGTCCAGTTGTAGGGAAAATGTTTTACAGCAAAGAGTATATTCTTGGTTGCAGCCGAAGAGATGTTTGTGAGACTATCTAGTACTCATCCACTGGGCAGGTGTTACATGGAGATACGGTGTACTCTAGACGATGATGTGAGGAGGCCGAGTGTGGGTGTCCTGCGAGCACACGAGAGTCCTGTGGAAACTGTGTGAGGCCTCCAGGGGGACGGCTGGGCGTATCGCATGGACGTCCCGAGAGAATTCATCAAGTCTGGAGTCCGTATGGCGCCCGTAACTCAAGCCATTGAGCCTTGTTATATCATCCCTCAGGGACAGTCCAGAGTATGGAAGACAGTGAAGATTTGAGTCGGCCTGAACTACCGACTGACGTTAACTACTGTCAGCTTGCGAACCACTGAACTACCGAGGAAATGAATCATTTTGCTCTCTCACACACACACAGACACACACACACACACAGACACACACAGACACACACACACCCTTGGTGACACTGTATCGATGGGACTATAATATATATATATATATATATATATATATATATATATATATATATATATATATATATATATATATATATATACCTGTAATTGAATAGTCATTTCCCTTTTATGGGCGGTCATAGCCTCGTCGTTACGTTAACGTTCCCGACTGCCACGTAAAAGGTCCTGGGTTCGAATCTTGGCTGTTGGAGGGTATAATATGTTCAATGAAAGTTTGCGTAAATATATATATATATATATATATATATATATATATATATATATATATATATAGAGAGAGAGAGAGAGAGAGAGAGAGAGAGAGAGAGAGAGAGAGAGAGAGAGAGAGAGAGATCTGTTAGTAGATACGGTTGAATCAATTATTGTTTTCCCTTACTTTTACACCATTTCCCGTGTTAACGTTGTAGCGTCCGAAATGCAACCATCCAGGTATCATTTTAAAAACATATACTGGGAATTACAGTCTGGAGGGGAATTTCTAAAACCCTACTTTCGCAAGGGTAGTGTAACTGCCGATAACTATTACTGAATGCTCACTAATTCTATGAGAGCACAATTGGAGTGAAAAAAAATACCAGAATTACATGATCTTCAGTCAACCTTGGGCTCCTCACCACTACGGGACGACTGCTAGGTGGATGGAATGGTTGGTGGACGAGAACTGAATACGTTTAACTCCAAGTGAAGGGCCGCTACGTAGGGTCAGTCTTTCACTTAACTCTAATTGTACAGACAGGCATTTTGAACTGCACCGTTGAGACTGCGCAGTTACTATTCTTTCATCCACCACAAGTTCCTGTCAAAACTGGACGAGAGACTGGCTGGGCGGTCGGAACACTAGTGGATTTACTCTACGGAGAGTAATATGAGACAGAGCTTACGCCTGGAAACCCACATCACTCGTCGAACTGCAAGACTACAATAACATGTGAACGTGTCGGCTGTGTGATCATCACAATCCTCGGTGCCAAAGCTTTTGTGATACTGACTTTAAGAGGCTGGAGGACTGTACTGAGATGAATGGCCTTGTGTTTACACACTTGCGTTGAATTACACTCTGTCGTCTTAAGGTTTCATATATTCCTTTATTTGTCTTACTGTACAGGAGCTTCTCACCGCCGCTGTATCCAAATATCCTTCAGTGGTTAGATATATTTCACCAACGAAGAAAATAATATGAATCAATAAAGTAAATGGATGCCTGCAAGGCTCAGATAGCCAGCAATAGTTAGAGTGACAGCTGAAAGAAGAAAATGGGGAGAACACTGGACTGTGAAGATCAGCTTCCAGGAACCAATATAAATCGCAGCTCCTGCTGACAGGCGATTCCCAGTAGGCTCGCAGGGAGGAGGTGACAATCACATGGACAAATATTTGCGAGTGTATTCTCTTCTCTCCCTCTTTCTCGCACATCCCTCCACACACTAGGTGTTTGATAACAGTTTCATGATTTTACAGCTCTTATATAAATCATATATATATATATATATATATATATATATATATATATATATATATATATATATATATATATATATATATATATATATATATATATATTATTCCTTTTTTATTATACTCTTTCGTTGTCTCCCGCATTAGCGAGGTAGCGCAAGGAAACAGACGAAAGAATGGCTCAATCCACCCACATACACAAGTATATACATAAACGCCCACACACGCACATATACATACCTATACATTTCAACACAAACTTACATATATACACATGCACATATTAGTACATGCTGCCTTCATCCATTCTCGCCGCCACTCCACCACACATAAAATGACCCCCCCCCCCCTCCCCCCGCGTGCGCGCAAGGTAGCACTAGGAAAGGACAACAAAAGCCACATTCGTCCACACTCAGTCTCTAGCTGTCATGTGTAATGCACCGAAACCGCAGCTCCCTTTCCACTTCCAGGCCCCACAAAACATTCCTTGGTTCAATCTATTGACAGCACGATATGGAACGATGTGGTATATATATATATATATATATATATATATATATATATATATATATATATATATATATATATATATATATATATATATATAGCTACGTCTCCTCGTTGTATATCAACTGTTATATTTCTTTCTTGTATCTCTCCTGATGATGTGATTATCACATGAAAGTGCACTTGGCAACTAATCGTGTTACATTTTCCTCTTGGACTCATAGGAATATACTTGATCACACGCAAAATTGTGATCCTTTCCAGTACATATATATATATATATATATATATATATATATATATATATATATATATATATATATATATATATATACATATATATATATATATATTTTCAAGGTGAGATGACATTATTTAATATTTCAAACTCCTTTCGCTCTGTGATATAAATGTGTATTCGATTAATGATACGCGATACATGGCCAAAACGCTCAATACTTCAGATACTCAAGAGATAATTTCTTATGTTTTGTATACATATCTGTTTAGTAATTGGATGCACGAGACATAAGATCTGCGAGACGCAGATAAACGTACGTAGTATGTTGCATTAACCATGCAGTAACATACGTCATTTCTATACAAGAATCAACATCTATGGATGTCCATTAGACAACTCTATATAGCGATGAATTAGCCATCAAGATCTGCATTCCGGCAACGATGCTAATTCACACAGTCCTTAAAGACAATACCAAACTCCTTTATAGAAGATGCGTTTTGTCTGATAGTATTGTGTCTCATGATACTGAACGATGTTTAGCCACTAACCGATCGCACTCAGCAGCCACGCAGTTGCTGGTGACGTGATCAAACACCATCAACAAGAGGGTGACGGAGAGGTTCACCTTGATACTTACCATCAACTGCTATTGTTCTTCGATTTCGCATCACAGATTCAAGGTTAGGCAAAACCTAGCATCACTCTTTTCTTTTCAGTACCTAATGGGTTGTGAGTTACGGTACAGTGCAGAGCGTGGGTGGAAACTCTATCAAATACAATGCAAAATCACGAGTGATTCGTTAGCTCGCACTAGTGAGAGGTTTCAGCAAGAGGGTGTGGTTGGTGTCAGCAGTTGGGGCCAGCAGATCTACTGCTTCGTTAACCAAGATAACATAAGAGAGACCTGACCTAGGAGGCACTGGTGCAGCACCTCGCTTGCCTACCCCTCGTGCGGCTCAGCCATCAGTATTGTCTTATCATGTTCATACCATTACTCGTTCATGTATTTCACTCCTGAGGATGTGCGTGGATTGCGTAGCTCCCCTTATCTGAGAATTCAGGGAAACAGAGTGATCTGCAACGGGTTGATTAAACCTGTGGTTCACGCCCTGGGAAAATCTGAAGGGTCATAAGAAAGAGATCATGTGCCGCACAGATATGGGTAATATAACCGCTTTCCATTACGTTGTTCAGAAGAAAGCCATCAGCAGGTCTTAGAATTACTGGTATCTATGTCTGTATTTGGAGTTATGATGAGTTCTGAATGATGGAAATTAGTAAATCAATAGGATTACGATGAGAGTTTGGAATACTGGGATTAAACGTTCATTTCCACAGAAGTAACCTGCCATTCCCGCATCCTGCTATCTTGATACCAGTCGTATGTATCAACTCTGGTGTTCCGGTGTATGAAAGTATATATCTAACTGTATATATGAAAACTAAATAAAAGAATGAGGAAAAGAATACACATTTGTCTGCCTTCATGTATGCATGGACTGATGGGAGGTTGTGTACTTTAAAGGATTAACGTTGACAACGGACAGATTTAGAGTTTAACATTTCCTGAAGAAATATATATTTAGTGTAACAGCTAAATCATCAACAGAGACCCATGAGAAGAAAGATGAACTAAATTGTCACAAGGATTGGGAAAGACAAGCGAAATAAAAGTTACCATTTATTTGCTATTACTACTCACAACTAGACACTCTTCTGCTCATAGAACTACTCTCTAGTTGTACTGAGAAAGCAATGGTTGTAATGGTGAAATATGAAAGGATTGCCAACATACAATTTCCTGTGATGAGATTTTGATTGAGAAAGGGCTCGAGTGTAGAGATTACCGTTCGAGAGAGAGAGAGAGAGAGAGAGAGAGAGAGAGAGAGAGAGAGAGAGAGAGAGAGAGAGAGAGAGAGAGAGAGAGAATAAAGAAATTTTTCTGCTCCTTTATAGGAGTTTGGAAGAAACGATATCTCTCAAAACTTAAAAACATGACGATTCTGTGGCTATGGTCTGTGCCCACATGATTGTGTTCAATCAAGGACGTGTTCATCAAGGAAGCGTTTAACGGAGCAGAATCCAGATCAACGAGTAGGAGCTAGTGCATCTCAGAGGAATAAGACATATCAGACACACTTGCAGAGATTATCTACTTCCATGGTCTAAACACTATCCCTGAGTGCTCAAGCAAAGGTAAATGACTCTGAAACATGATCCTCTTAGTTGGATGGGAGGAGAAGTCCTCTGATGTGTAAAATGATAAATCGCCTTGTCTTCCTGCCAAGAGATGTTGTTTTTTTCAATCCATGAGCTAAAACCTACTACGTATGGGATTTCATTGAATATGACAAAAACTGGTCTCGCTTTACATGAGATGATAATGGTGAAATTGGGGTACTAATAATTTTTGTCCTCAATGATCGGAAAGTGACTCCCAAATTGGGGGCCAAGGGCCACTGAGGGGTATTTGTGCCATCTGAATTGGGCCAAAGTGTTGGCCACTAGTGAATGAGCCGAGAGTTGAGGTAAGGAGACCAAAGGCTCAGACATAACGCAGAAACTTACCGAAGCTGAAGGCCTTGATTGGCGGAATCATTCTGTGATATGTAAAGATTGGGTCTTAGTTATGCTCTGTTGTGAGTATGGCTTTGTTGCCCGATTTCTACAAATATTCCAACTACTACCTCTCTTCGTGGAATGATTTATATGTAAGCCCTTAAATCTGAACCCCCAGCACTCTTGGAAATTCTGAATCCCATTGTAGAGACAGAGAACTTTGTGAAAGGAAGTGCTCTCTCAACATGCGCCTTTTCAAGTTATTATGCAACAAGATGGACTCACTTCATGAAACCCTGCTCTTCCACAGTACTGTTCGCTGGCTACATTAAAGCAACCTTGTCCGGCGTGTATTGGGGCTCAGAGAAGAGATCAAACTCTTTCTTAGGAACGAGAACAAATTGCATATGCTCTCTCTCTCTTTCGCTGTCTCCCGCTAACGCGGGAGACAGCGACAGAGTATAATATATATATATATATATATATATATATATATATATATATATATATATCTTTTTCTTTTTCTTTTAAACTATTCGCCATTTCCCGCGTTAGCGAGGTAGCATTAAGAACAGAGGACTGGGCCTTTGAGGGAATACCCTCACCTGGCCCAATTCTCTGTTCCTTCTTTTGGAAAAAAAAAAAAAAACGAGAGGGGAGGATTTCCAGCCCCCCGCTCCCTCCCCTTTTAGTCGCCTTCTACGACACGCAGGGAATACGTGGGAAGTATTCTTAATCCCCTATCCCTATATATATATATATATAACTCTTCCGCTGTAAATTTACAGTCTCTCGCTGATCTGTAAAACAGGACACGTCTACCCACTGGAAGGGCTCCTCGCGCAGCATTTACACTGATTTACCAGGGCCAGTCATGCTTCACCTGCTGGAGCACCTCCAGCTGTGCTGTCCATATAGCAGAGGTCTCCTTGACTGGAATGACTTTCCTACGTACTTTCTTTAACAAACCTTTGATTCACTCAGTGGTGGTCTGACGGCTCCTACTCTGGCGCTAGTAACACCTGAGATAGAAAGTATCAAGCAGTGAATCACTTCCCCCAATTTTCATCCCACCTTCGTGTCTATCTGGAATCATTGCAGAATTGTTCATCCTAAAGTCAAGCACGCTTTCATGAACATATAGTATGCTGGCTTGACTTCTTCCTCAGGCGATGAATGTCTCTTTACCTTAAACAAAAGCAGTCTGGGTAAACTTTTTTTAATCTATCTTTTCCTCCTCATCATCGGCCTGACAAATCCCCAAATGGTAAGTTCCTCTTGTTGGCATTCTATTTTTTCTCAAAATTCACGCAGTGGCAAGGTTATTGTACAATTCATAATCCCCTCCTCTTCCTACTAATCTTTGGTGCACAATATCTGTCTCGTGCAAGATCCTCCAAATTCTCGTACAGATATAGGTAGGACAGCATACGAGCTGGAAGGCATATCAGCTCGCTTCTTAATATCTTGCTCGTCTATTCCGCCTTTGCTTGAAACCCAGACTTTTTGTTTTTCTCGAGGGCATGCCTAGGTTATGCCTATCCCGAAAAAAAGGAAAACTACACCTTCCTAACCCTTGTACTTATCGTCCCATCGTTTCTCGCTTCTACAATCACCAAAGTCTTCGAAACTATACCTAACTCTCACCTTCTTCAACATTTAGAATCTCATTCCCTTCTTTCACATCAAAAAATACGGCTTTCCCGATAAAAGGTCTATATTGGTGGACTCTCCTGTATGACCCACCTTTGGTCCTCCTGTCGTAGGGGTTTTCATGAATTCCTTGTCATGTTTCTCGATATCTGTAAAGCATTTGATACGTTGTGGTACAAGTCGTTGCCTACCTAACTTTATTCCTTCAGCACTTATGCTTTTCTCTTTCCGCTAACGCGGTAAATCCTCTCATTGTGGCAACAGTGACGGCTCCTGGGTTCTGTTTCATGTCTTACGTTCTTTCTTCTACCTTAGCATCCGATTCTATTCCCGAACATAGGCCGACAATTCCGCTCTGCATTTTCAGTCGACTTTCCAATCCCTCCATACACTCATACACAATCCTTTTCTCGCACCGAACACATTGTCTCTATTAATCAGGACGCATTGGAAAGCAGTATTATAATCCTACCATCAGTACAGAAACGCACTCTCTATGTACATAATTTTTCATGAATCCCATTCGTTTCCTACAATCTTGTTTCAAGCACTGCAATTCGACCTTGCAATACTGTGAACATGATAAGCATAACTCTATCTTCCCTTCTATCCTGAATACTCCACATGATAAAAAGAAAATCACAGAATCTACTATCCCATAATGCTGGGAATACTGGGTAGGTGTTACAATCATTGTCCTTTTAGGGAGATACCCCATATCTGCTGGGGTCTTATTCATCCATTTTGGTAAGTGTTACAATCACTGTCATTCTGGGAAAATACCCCACATATGTGGGGGTCTATTTTCACCCTGGCAGGGAGTACAGCATGTGTATCGCTGCAGGGATGTTTTCCACCTCTCTTAAAGCTATAGTGGCATAAAAAAGACTTCCTCCTAATCAAATTCCCGTTATCGACTTGTTCCAAATATCCCTTTTCGTCTGTTGTGATGTTCCCTTCCTCTCTCTATTCTACACATATCATTTGGGAAGTTGATTTTGTAAGCTTTTCATATCTGTTTCTAAGACTGGCTGCTTCTTCCTAGTTTATATTTGGGCAAGGATTGCGTGTTCCGACACCTAACTGTTTTCTTATACGAAGAAACTCTGGAACTTTCTTCCTTCTCTTTCTTTCCATTATTTCTATAGCCTAAGCACTTTCAAGGGACGTGTCCAATATTGTTTCTTTATGATAATCTTTATTTTGCAACTGACCCGGATTTAACTGGGACATCCCTTTGCCCGTGTCATGTCCGCTAAAGAAAAAATGAAGAGAAAAACTTAAAGAAATAATTGTTTGTAGATATACAAATGAATTAATGAAAAATAGGTAAAAGAGATATTTGACGTTTTGTTGTTTATTCAGAGCGCCCTCCCTGTCTTACCAGGCACTTTACTTGAGAAATTAGCTATTGTCATGGCTGTTTTACAGAAGGGAAACTGTAATACGCCATTCAACATTCACGTCCTTTTCTATCGGAATGATGCTATACTTTCCTGAACAGCGCAACGTCATCTTATACACATCTTCAAAACAAGTTTTAGCAGCGTCCATGGAGACCCAACTTAATCCTCTGTATGATATAACCTACAATATCAACGGTCTACGATACTAATCAAAATGTCTTTAGTTGACCCGTCAGGTATCAGGCGAAGGAAGGTGTATGAGGAAGTCCATCCGGCTCTAAGCCCTCGGTTGGTCTGATGAAGGACAGATCGATTACGGTAAATGACATCCTCACCTAGAACGATCCAGGTCTTCATCTCACCAGCGACATCCTCACCGAGATCGGTGTATGTGAATCACGCTCACGGAATTTGGCGTACAAGGAATAATGTCCTTTCAGAGGTTCAAGTATTAGTACAGCACATGGAAACGAACAGGTATGGTCTATTGTCAACAGTAACCAGAACACATATCTATCAGATTGTCAGACATATCTATTAGATTTTCATAAAGAAATCATTTTACTGAATGACTTTTTCTATCTTAGCAGGTCAGTAACAAAAATTCTCAAGGGTAGTTCTTGAAACGAATGAAAGGATTACAACGGGGTCCCTGCCTCGCCGTAGCTGTAGAGATGAAAAGACAGAGAGAGTACTTATACACAAGTGCAATCGAAGAGATTTTGCCAAAAAAACAAGAGCTAGCGCGTAGGGATCACCGCAGGGAAATCTTGAGTTACGAAGACCAAGTCGTGTGAGTAACGTGTTGTTAAGTGTCATGTACGAGTCTGTGCGTCTGGAGGATGCGTTGGTGCCAGATGCCCACGTGTGGATGAGGCAGGATGAAAATTCTCCTACCATGGCCAAAGGAGTGAAATGTGACAGTCACTGAAATTCTGCCACAGTGCACCACCGTCATTAACCCTCCCGAGTACCTATGACGAGACTGAGCCGGACTAACAGAGCAAGCACGGAAGCTCTCGCCGCACACAGAGAGAGGAGACACCAGGTAAGAAATAGATCCTCATCTTAAAAGAAAATGAATCTCAAGGGAGAAAAGGCAGCCTGTCTACTGGGAAAGTGTCAAAGGCCGCCTCCTCGATGTCCTAATAGATTAAATGGCTTCGTTAACTGGTCCTGGTGGAGAGGGGAGCGGCTGACTTCAAGGGAACTCCCAGATGCAGAAAGAACAAAGACGGTGAGAACGCTGGGTGGTGGCACACCATCGAATAACTGAGAGTGGAGAGGGAGTGGGGGGTAGAGGCGAACAGTGGAATGAGCGACGGGAACTAGAGTCGGTGACAAGGAGTGGATAAATGTGGTGAGAAAAGGAGTCATTTTTGTTCTGACACGCCATCTTTCATGAATCCACTCCTTACCAACTAGCTTACTCTCCTTGACTTATCTCACCGTTCGTCCTCCAGTACATTGTAATCCTCATTGCCGTCCATTCCTGTAGAGGAAGAAGTGGGCTTGCAGTGTAGAAGTGTGGGAACAAACAGAAGACATGAGTGGCAGGAAGTGGATGGAGTGAGGAGGAAGAGCGGACTAAGTGAAGAGGACTCAGGTGTTAAGACCTCTTGCCTGGGGTAACAGGTGGTAGGGCGAGTGACAGAGACTGGACTGAGTGACGCAGAGTGAACAGAGTTACAGGAAGCAGCAACCACACGCATGCCAAGGGTCCAAACCTTGGAGGCGGACACACAAGCTGACAGCTTACCAGAACAGAGGCCAAATTATCATTAGTCGAACAGATAAATAGAGTAGCAACATCACGACGTAGAGAGAAGGTGAAGAGAGGTGATGCTTTTGATTCCAGTCTAGTTTAAAGAGAAATGGAGGGAAAGCCACGCTCGATGCGTGAGCAGTATTTTCTACTGCGGCAAACAAAACCTCTGTATGGAAAAGGTTGATCATATATGATAATAAAAAAAAAATTGGGGAGACTTCTTGATGTTGGCCATGTGGGGTTTCCAGGACAGGGTGGAAGATATAGTTATGACAAGCATGTTAATGTTATTACAAGGCTGAATCGCTTTATTTTGAAATCAAGTAGAGATAAACTAATAATTCATATAAAGAGATGAGAAGACTTTTTGTTATATCAGTACTAAATTTTACTTGGTCTCTGGCCACCTCATTCTGAGATAATGTTCAAGTCCAAACACCGAGAAAAGCTGTTTAGTTCGAAAAAAAGAAAGTATCAGAAAGAGGAAAGAAAAACTGAGCTGTGAAGTATGTACCTTGGAATTAACATCATACGAACGATTAGAGTTAGAAGTAAGAAACAGACGATTAGGTATGGAGAAAAGGAAGATAGTAGACGAGAAGATAGAACCTTGAGAAGCACCACTATTTGATAACATAGAATGGGGAGGAAGTTGAGGAAAGTCGTTCATCAACAACTACTGCAGGGAATGACAGGAGATGCTTGAAGGAACAGATAAAAGCAAAGAAACCAAAGGAAAAGAATTCAGAAAGCAAAAACGTATGCCATACACTGTCAAATGTTTTGGAGATACCGAAAGCTGTGACCAATGTTCCACCAAAATTGCTCAGGACGGAAGGCGAGTCACGTTTTTGTCAGATAAAAAGGAATGGGATTCTAAGTGTTTCTAGACAGATGCAAAGTTGACTAGCAAGGAAGACTGGAGACAGTTTAGAAGCAAACTCATTTAGGACGCGATCAGGTATGCCATATAGGGTTCATACCCCTTGTCCACCTGGAGCTGAGAGTACTTGGAAAACCCGGCGCGAGGAAAATGTAGTGGGTGGCATTACTTTAGGGTCAGAGGATTACAAGCTGAATTGTCCAAAGTTGAATTACAGGATAATAAAGTTCTATAAACAGCCGCTTTATCAACTAGAGTTGAGTCTATTGATTATTTGGAAAAGTTAAGGAGAGGCTGACCACAAAAGGGTACTGGTGATGTTTTTGGTTATGAACCCGAGAGATATGTCAGTAAATAAAATCAAGCCAGCGCTCTTTGTTTCCCCGATGTTGTGCGAAGAACAGCTTTGCAGTGATCTCGAGCAAAAACAAAACCAGAGAGAATTTCATGGGAGGGGAAGAAGTTTCATGGCCCGATACGCTCTATTCGTCAAGCGACACGCATCAAAACAGAAAAGATCAAAAAATGATTGGAAGGAGAAAGCATAAACGATGGGATGTAGCACTGCAACCCAGCCAAGAGAACCTCCGTTATACGTTCAGCAAAACATGACGCAACGCGGCCAGTGAAACAATACCGTCGAAGGGAACGTCAGTAAAGAGCTCTCTCAAAGAGCCAAAGGTATCGCTTCGAAAAGGAAGGAAGAGGGGAGGAGGACTTGCCTCGTTAAAGAAATAACGTTGGAGATGGGAGACCCCCAAGGGAACAATAACAGTATATCTGCAGTGAGACGGTTCAAAAGTAAGAGAAAAAAAAGAAAGTAAGAAATGGTAGAGTGTGATGAAAAAGTGGTCGTTAGGTTAAAATTGCTATTATCGTCTGTTCTACATCGCTAAGGAAGATTAAAAGATAAGGACTTGTGATCATTCTGTGTAGAGTCTTAACAAATCCGTAGTGTAACTTGAAAGTCCCAGCACAGAGGATTTCTGCGCATCGATCTCAGGAAAGCAATGCCTTGTGGTAGGGTGTCATAATCTAAGAGTCGTATATAGTTGGAGATCTGGGGGAAATATACGAAACAAATGAACAGCTATGGAGAGAAGAGATTTTATTTAATGACACGATATCAGATTAAGAGATTCAAAGTGCACAAGGCGAGCAATGGGAGTTTTTGTACTGCAGTAAGTGCTAACGCCACCACCGGGGCCGATACGAAAACAGGTAATTAGAGGTCTGGTAGTGTAGAGGGGAAGCATACTTGGACAGTTGGGTTTGAGAGAGATCAGCGGAGGAAGTGAAGAAATGGCGTTCTACAAACAGGCAGGTTAGATTTGGGGCTACGAATGTCAGAGGTATGTTCCGAAGAGTGGAGTATGATTAGCTTGATGAGGTCAAGGA
>NC_092227.1:15408113-15498113 GCF_036320965.1 Panulirus ornatus | reverse complement strand
ACCACTAGGAACGTGCCATGTGCATATAACAACCACTGAGAACGTACGAAGAACGCGAAAACTCACCACCAACAAACACTGATGGAGATGAACGCATCTGTAACATATAACCCTCCACCAACGTGAACGTATCACCTACGTCATCGTACATGAACGGATCACAGGTATAGAAACAGCACAACCGAGAACGTAAGAGTGATATAAACTGTTCATCGACGCGATACTGACCTTAAGAGAGAACGTGTCATGAACATTGAACGTACGGACAGTGGAGCGACCACCCAGTTTTAACGCACCACCACCTCAACTTCAGAACCGACGAATCCCATCAAGCTCCACAAATCAATAAGAGGCGTCAGGTATTCCCTTCACGGCTCGAGAGGACGCTATTGGTTCGGAGGGAAAGCGAAAAACTTTAGCTGGCGACCATTTACCAGTTGTGATCATCACAGGAGATCTGAACCTGGGCCTGACGGAACACATTTTCATATAATGATACGCGGTAATCATATCAAGTATTCATGTGTTCCCTTCGTTTGATCTATTCTATTCCTCTTGGGTTTTGCCGTGAAAAATTAATCGAAGCGCTCTGAAATGCAGGGAATTTCTCTCTAAGACTCGTTCATTTCCAGTGTAAATTTCATATATGATTTGAGATGATGATATTCACTTAGATGTATTTCTTTCTCACCGTTGGACATTGGCACAATTTGACCCCTGGTCATGACTGCCACAGAATACGACGCGCCTCACAGCGATAAAGAATTATACTTGTTATTGCTCTTACAAGCGGCCAATCGCTGCCATAATATCTAATGGGCAAGGAAAGGGGTGCAGTAGTTCCCCTAAGCTTTTTAACCCGATTCTGTTTTCAAGTTATTGATTTCGATCTTTATTTACAGAAGCTTCTGTGCAACCGGAATAACTAACGTGTCTCTATTTGCCAGCTCGTGTGCTAGCTAGATATCAATGGCTTATGGAAACAAAATCAGCGCGATTAGCAGAAAACTAGGATGTAAACCTGCTACGCAAAATCTAAACAATGCTAAAGTAGGCGATCCATGTAAACTGAAAAAAAAAAAATATTTCGCTGAACTCGAGTGTAAAACAGGATTTTAAGAAAATATAATTTAAAAAAATCACAAGTAATCATCGGTGGATTTTTTTTTAATCTTTCTTAATGTTAAAACAAATGAACCTGCTCAGAGAAATACTACTACACAGGTCAACACTGAATATCATTGTATATGAGTTTCAAGATCTGTTCCATTCACACAAAGGACGAGGGATTTCTGGGAGGGAGAAATTGTCACTCCAACCTTGTCACTTATATGTAGCTCACGTGAAGGTTGCCGTGTTTAAAATTCACCAACTGAAAATTATATAAAAGTGTTTTAATATTGTCCATCTTTAGTGCAATGTCCTAATGCTATGCAGTAGCTGAAGCCACTTGCAACATTCTATTATCAAAAAAAAAACCTGTTGCACGTTCCTGCAACTTGAATAATATCATAGGTGGATCTGAGCATTATTCAAGAGGCCAAACACTTATATTTAAGCCAAGCTCAGAACAACTTTGCTTCTCTCGACAGTTTGTTCCTCTGAGGTAAATCGTTGTGCAATGTTGATTAATACGAGTCCACAGTTTACATCAGGTGATGATGTGATATACTCAGTTGATTTATCAGTCACGTAAGTTTACCTCTATCACTAATTTCCAAGCCAGCTGAATCATATGAATAAAAAATCGTATACTTCTGGATGTAAGCTACCGATGCTAATAATCCCACACTCATGCATTAATATAGAAGGGCACGAGAAAGAGCCGAGTTCGTACACACGGTACGTTTCTGCCATCATAGTATCACTCAGTGACAGCAAAACGCTACAACGATGAATGAAAAGATGAGTCAGCAAGTGACTGTGAAATACGACCGAGTGGGTTTTGTGAACTCAAGTGACGTTCCCCATCCGGTAAGAGTATTATGGGAAAGTGATTGGACATGACTTACTCGAATGGAAGTGTCGTCCGTAATTAGGTCAAGGGGATGGCACAGTTCTAGTGGCTCAGCTCTCTTTGCTTCTGCATTAAAGTGGAATCAGTGGAATGAATACTTGTATCGCTGAGCTGATGTCGAAAGATACACTAGAATTGCAACCAGGACCTGAGGGATGTGCCATCACAGCACCAGGACCTAAGGCGTGTGCCATCACAGCACCAGGACCTGAGGGATGTGCCATCACAGCACCAGGACCTGAGGGATGTGCCATCACAGCACCAGGACCTGAGGGATGTGCCACCACAGCACCAGGACCTAAGGCGTGTGCCATCACAGCACCAGGACCTAAGGCGTGTGCCATCACAGCACCAGGACCTAAGGCGTGTGCCATCACAGCACCAGGACCTAAGGCGTGTGCCATCACAGCACCAGGACCTAAGGCGTGTGCCATCACAGCACCAGGACCTAAGGCGTGTGCCATCACAGCACCAGGACCTGAGGGATGTGCCACCACAGCATCAGGACCTAGGGCGTGTGCCATCACAGCACCAGGACCTGAGGGATGTGCCACCACATCATCAGGACCTGAGGGATGTACCACTACAGCATCAGGACCTGAGGGATGTGCCACCACAGCACCAGGACCTAGGGCGTGTGCCATCACAGCACCAGGACCTAAGGCGTGTGCCATCACAGCACCAGGACCTGAGGGATGTGCCACCACAGCACCAGGACCTAAGGCGTGTGCCATCACAGCACCAGGACCTGAGGGATGTGCCACCACAGCACCAGGACCTAGGGCGTGTGCCATCACAGCACCAGGACCTAGGGCGTGTGCCATCACAGCACCAGGACCTGAGGGATGTGCCACCACAGCACCAGGACCTAAGGCGTGTGCCATCACAGCACCAGGACCTGAGGGATGTGCCACCACAGCACCAGGACCTAAGGCGTGTGCCATCACAGCACCAGGACCTAAGGCGTGTGCCATCACAGCACCAGGACCTAAGGCGTGTGCCATCACAGCACCAGGACCTAAGGCGTGTGCCATCACAGCACCAGGACCTAAGGCGTGTGCCATCACAGCACCAGGACCTAAGGCGTGTGCCATCACAGCACCAGGACCTAAGGCGTGTGCCATCACAGCACCAGGACCTGAGGGATGTGCCACCACAGCACCAGGACCTGAGGGATGTGCCACAACAGCACCAGGACCTGAGGGATGTGCCACAACAGCACCAGGACCTGAGGGATGTGCCACAACAGCACCAGGACCTGAGGGATGTGCCACAACAGCACCAGGACCTGAGGGATGTGCCACCACATCATCAGGACCTAAGGAATGTACCATTATACCATGAGGACCTAAGGAATGTACCACTACAGCATCAAGACCTGAGGGACGTACCACCACAGCATCAGGACCTGAGGGATGTACCACCACAGCATCAGGACCTGAGGGATGTACCACTACAGCATCAGGACCTGAGGGATGTACCACCACAGCATCAGGACCTGAGGGACATACCAACACAGCATCAGGACCTGAGGGATGTACCACCACAGCATCAGGACCTGAGGGACGTACCACCACAGCATCAGGACCTGAGGGATGTACCACCACAGCATCAGGACCTGAGGGATGTACCACTACAGCATCAGGACCTGAGGGATGTACCACCACAGCATCAGGACCTGAGGGACATACCAACACAGCATCAGGACCTGAGGGATGTACCACCACAGCATCAGGACCTGAGGGATGTACCACCACAGCATCAAGACCTGAGGGACCTACCACCACAGCATCAGGACCTGAGGGACATACCAACACAGCATCAGGACCTGAGGGATGCACCACCACAGCATCAGGACCTGAGGGATGTACCACCACAGCAACAGGACCTGAGGGATGTACCACCACAGCATCAGGACCTGAGGGATGTACCACCACAGCATCAAGACCTGAGGGACCTACCACCACAGCATCAGGACCTGAGGGACATACCAACACAGCATCAGGACCTGAGGGATGTACCACCACAGCATCAAGACCTGAGGGACCTACCACCACAGCATCAGGACCTGAGGGACATACCAACACAGCATCAGGACCTGAGGGATGTACCACCACAGCATCAGGACCTGAGGGACGTACCACCACAGCATCAGGACCTGAGGGATGTACCACCACAGCATCAGGACCTGAGGGATGTACCACCACAGCATCAGGACCTGAGGGACGTACCACCACAGCATCAGGACCTGAGGGACGTACCACCACAGCATCAGGACCTGAGGGATGTACCACCACAGCATCAGGACCTGAGGGATGTACCACCACAGCATCAGGACCTGAGGGATGTACCACCACAGCATCAGGACCTGAGGGATGTGCCACCACAGCATCAGGACCTGAGGGATGTGCCACCACAGCATCAGGACCTGAGGGATGTGCCACCACAGCATCAGGACCTGAGGGATGTACCACCACAGCATCAGGACCTGAGGGATGTACCACCACATCATCAGGACCTGAGGGATGTACCACTACAGCATCAGGACCTGAGGGATGTACCACCACAGCATCAGGACCTGAGGGATGTACCACCACAGCATCAGGACCTGAGGGATGTACCACCACAGCATCAGGACCTGAGGGATGTACCACCACAGCATCAGGACCTGAGGGACATACCAACACAGCATCAGGACCTGAGGGATGTACCACCACAGCATCAGGAACTGAGAGATGTTACTGTTCTTTCACCTTTCTGCCCCAGAGGATCCTTCTATGGACCTTCCGCAGCACTCAGAAAGCAAGCCACGTCCACCTGGCGGGACCACAGTTCAGTGAGCGTGGTGAGGATGTGTGCCGGGTATATAAATGAGGCTTCATCACTTAGTCAGTAGAGTCTATATGTAGGGATGGTCAAGGCTCTACATACATACGTACTACAAATATGCACATAAAGGCCTCGGTATATAACATTACCATGTGGCTGTTTCTGTGCCTAACAAACTGGAAACCCTGGCTCGAAACCCCTCGCTAAGATAACAAAATAGAGTTTGCCAAACCAAGCAAATTATCAATATCCCTCTGCTAATTTTATCCTCCGCCTTCTCCTCCTCCTCCCTCTCCCTCTCTCCTCCTTTTCTTTCCTCTCCTCCCTCTCCCTTCCTCCTCTCAATCCTCATTTTCCTCTCCATCCTCTCAACCCTTCTTCCCTTGACCCTTCCTCTTCCCTACCTTTCCTCCCTTCATCCTCCTCCTCCTCCTCCTCAATACCTTATCCCTCCCATTTATCCAACTCCACTATCTCCCTTACCCCCTGCCCATCCTACTTCCCTTCCTCCTTCTTCACCTCCTTCTCCCTAATATCTTAAAGGGATATCTTAACAACGCTTCCCACTGTGAATCTGGTGCTTCTATAAGCCATCAGCTTATTCCAGAGATGTGCCTTTTGCTATCGCTTTTTCGCAGCTCACCAGCTGTGAGTCGATTCTGAGTTATTCTGCTCCTGAGGCCTAGAGAGCGGATGGTCAGCTTGGGGGAAAGCCAGGCTACAGCCTCTGCCTCTTACATGTCTTTTCGTTCTCTACTTCTTTCCTATCATGACGTAAGATATTTCTTAAAAAAACAAAACCAAATACCTAGACTAATTTCAGAAACGTCAGATGATACAGAAAAACAAGAATAGGGATGACACACCTCTGGGAAAATCGTACCTATATGACGACTTTTGATGAAGAAGATTGATCGTTGCCCCTAAAGGAGGATGTCGTGGCTTACATTCATACTACTTGGCTGTCAGTATGAGGACAATAACACCATCGTCACCTGTAAGACCTGTGGAGACATGACCACGGACCTGCCTCAACGGATAGTATGCGTCCAGAGCATCAAGACGAAAGCTAATGACGTATGCAGACTTGGTGTAGTATCATTCACAGGGTTTAAACTTGTAATCGTTTGACATACAACCAGACATTCTCGTTTGTCGACTGGCATCTAAGAGTCTGTTCTCCGAGCTGTTTTCATCAATGACATCGCCATCTTCTGGTATTGTAACTGAAGCGGGAAATATTCAGCTTAATAGAACTCGATATGCAACCAATCTTCTTTTGATTATCAAAACTGGTGTATGGACGATATATCTATATTACTACAATCTTTATTCTTGCTTGAACAATTCAAGTACTTCCATTAATGTAGTGGTAGATTAATGTAATGAATTTTCATTACTTTAGAAAACAGGACCTGATACATGAAGGAAATATACACCATAATTGAAGTGCTGCACTTTTTGGACGCTACACTGCTATGCCACGAGAGCTGTACTGTAACAATATCATAGCGTGATGTACACGTCCTTGACTATACCACGTGGTGGATGATGCACCACAGCACCAAGAAGTGAGATTCGCAACATTGTATGCACCGTAACTCTAAGCCAAGGCATGTAGTACATCAGCGAAGATGTGATTGAAACAATAAAATAGTATCAAATCTAACGGTGAGATCAAGACACGAGAACGAGAGTGAGGTACCGAAGCATGAGCATAATTTGACACTTTTTACACACCACCAGGAGCTGAGTAGTGTGTTAGAACAACACTAAGCCCTCTTGTATGTACCATATTGACCAGGCATTGTACCTGGGGAATATATCATATACCTTCTTAATGAGGCACTTCACCTGGGGAATATATCATATAACTTCTTAATGAGGCCTTTCACCTGGGGAATATATCGTATATCTTCTTAACCAGGTACTGCACCTGCGGAATATATCATATACCATATTAACCAGGCAGTGCACCTGGGGGGATATATCATATACCTTATTAACCAGGCACTGCACCTGAGGCATACATTAAGAAACGTTCACCAGATCCTGGGAAATGAAGTGTGTTAAGGCGCGTCTTGACTTCAGCATTTTAGTCCGAATGAACCCAGCGAGCAGAGAGCGCAGAGCAGAACTGTCTCCGAGCCCAGCCGAGCGCTTCAAACAGTTTCCGTCGCTTGTCTGTGAATAGAACGTGCTTGAAAGGATTCAGCTGCTCGTTAGTGCGCAGTCAAGACGGGTGTTCGCGCTGCTCCAGCTGTTCTGTGCGCTCTTATCAGGGAGTGGGACAGAGATGTGGGTCATCTTACATGATGAATATGAGAAGTATCCTGAGCTTTGGGTATCCCAACATACGATAATGGCAAGCAGCATGACTGCTGGGTTAGCATAGCACAAGTTACTGAATGTACCCCGCGGAGAGGCGGGTGTATGATTCCTCTGATTGTAGTGAATATATAGGGTCACAGCCAAACGATCTTTGACTGGTATGGCTTTCCGGTATTGTGTGTCCTTCTTCACAATTCTTGGTCCTACGAGGTTAATCAATGTTTCAAAATCCTCTGCAGTCACTTGAGTTTTTGAAATGTGTATGACCCATTTCACTCAATAGCGACATGATGTTACTTTCGGAAAGTACCTGACCTAACCACATTCTCCTCGATGTCCTCTTCTTTTTTAGCTAAGGAATAGATGATGAAGAAAGCCACCGCTGTCACTGTCAATTCCATCGTGGGGAAAACGGTGGTAATACGTCGAACACCAGCGAACACACAGAATACAGCCAGCTTTCGGCTCGTTCGTACATTCGAACGCCAGTCCTGTTAGTTGGTTAGACATCTCGGTCTATCACTACCACGTTAAGGCCGTCAAGGTATAACCAGCGATCGTAAATCTTTCATATCTTCTTCAGGCGTTCCAGGTGAATCCCAGACCACTGACGCTCCCATTGCCTATTCGACTCTCGTTCGGTCTGGGCAGACACCCCACAGCTGCCAATCAGTACTTCGGTCCCTATGGGTCTGACTGGCAGACAGGCACCTGGCATCAGCTAAAGAGAGATAGAGACACCAAGAGAGGCATGACAGAAAGCGAATGTGTCAAATCCTGCCCGGTTGTTCTACACATTTTAATGACATTGTTGTTCCTCAACGTCCTGCTTTGCGTCTTCAATGGATAAGCAATTCATAAAACATATAACAACTGATGGTTTCAATTACAAATATTCTTAATGTAAAAAAAAAAAAGGGTTTTTCATACTTTGTTATCACAACAAAGACGCTACTGGAGTACAGTAGCGCATTTTTACATTAAGCTGTTATAAAGTGAACGATATATGAAAATATATGAAGTATATGGCGGTTTCTATTTACTGGGTGACGGGAGGCTGTCAGTCCCTGTTACTGGAGGTGAGACACGAGCGAACAATTTGATGCAAGAACACCTTTTGACGTTTTCCAAACCCATGATCACAGGATACACAATTTTTTGTTCTACTTTTATCCTTTCGGCCGCTTTTGTATACTCGAAAGATCTAAGCTCCGTTCGTAAACGAATGCTGTTGTATTCTTTGAAGGAATTACCAGAACAGTGAGAGGCTTTGGAGAATGTACAATCAGAAAACTTCAAAAGACACGAATTTAGATTCGAAACAATTACAAATGATTCAAAGTTGAAGAAGTACGTACGAGGCAGTTGCAGCCATTCCTTTCGTCAACGAACACTTACTAAGAGTGAAACTCTGAAATGATAACGAAACTTCATACGAAATGCGAACCAGTTAGAAATAAGTATAAGTTTAGCTTTAAAAAGTAAATTTTACAGATGTCAGAATTTTCTGAATATTCTTTCATTGTTGTATATATCATTTTAATATCGCATATTCCTCGTTTTTTAACAATATCAAACATCCAGATATATTCATCTAACAACTGCAAAGAAGTTTTTATTATTACAGATATCAAGAATTATAAATGTATCTGGAAATTCAACGAAGAGAAACTACTTTACCCTTCCAACTGTATCTCCCCCCCCCCCCCCCTCTTTTGATAGCATCATCTCCAAATTAGGAAAGCAGGCATACCAATACATAGCGACATCCAGGAGAATACATCAAAAATATCTGTAAAGCACGGAAAGTGTAGCGATAATTTTTTGGTTAACGGTACATTGACTGAGCAGTGATGAATTGCACACACTTCAGCTTCTTGTTGTGGAAATGTAATAAAATGAATCACATGGTATGTTACGAGTAACTCACTGTCTTCCCTAAGCAATTTCAACGAACTGTTGGATTTTGTTAACATACACAACGTTCTTACTCGACACTAATGAGGCTCTTTGAGTCTGTGTTCAAGAGACAGTGATGACGAAGGAATACACCGGATGCCAATAATACTTCGACTTAAACCTGGACTTCAAAGGTGGTGTCAGATATCGCATTAACCTCTTTTGATCAATACTCCCACTAATCAGGAGAAGAGCTTAAGTCTCCACGAGCATATTGGCTTTCTCCCTATTGCGACACGAGCCCCTCCCTACTTCCACAGTCAATATTGGCCTTCAACATCCATTGTACTATTGCCCCCTTTCCCTCCTGTGTTTTCATATGCTTGGATCAGATTGCATAAGATTAAATCCTCTTCAACACTTTTCTTATATACTATGTAATTGTCAATGGTTAATAACACTAATTCTACTGGCACTGCTTTACTATCATTATCAGTGACAGCAGAAATACCACTGTAAGCAGGGGTGTCCCTGACAGTGGTGTTCGCTCAGATGTACGTATGTTTGTCCGTAATCAACATGCATAAGCAAAACGAAGCCTTTTCATATCCTTGCAGCTTTATGTGCGCCCGAGATGAAATCTCTTTTCAGGAAGAGTTTTTAAACTTTTGTCTTTTGATAGCTGTCCAGTATTTGCAGCCAAACCATATTCTGTATGGAAGTTTAACGATTACTTACGAAAGTTTCCTTTCTGAAATCTGTTTCGTATTTTGTTTCATGATATAATCTCAGACCTGATATCCAGGCACGAGGTAGCGCTAGGAAACAGACGAAGAATGGCCCATCCACTCATTTACAAACACACACACACACACATATATATATATATATATATATATATATATATATATATATATATATATATTTCATTATTTTGCTTTGTCGCTGTCTCCCGCGTTAGCGGGGTAGCGCAAGGAAACAGACGAAAGAATGGCACAACCCGCCCCCATACACATGTATATACATACATGTTCACACACGCACAATATACATACCTATACATCTCAATGTACACATATATATATATATATATATATATATATATATATATATATATATATATATATATATATATATATATATATATATATATATATATATCTTTTCTTTCTTTCTTTCAAACTATTCGCCATTTCCCGCATTAGCGAGGTAGCGTTAAGAACAGAGGACTGGGCCTTTGAGGGAGGATTTCCAGCCCCCCGCTCCCTCCACCTTTAAGTCCGCCTTCTACCGACCCGCAGGAATACGTGGGAAGTATTCTTTCTCCCCATCCCTCAGGGATAAATATATATCATATATATATAAATATAAATATATATAATATATATATATATATATATACACACACAGACATATACATATATACACATGTACATAATTCATACTGTCTGCCCTTATTTGTTCCCATCGCCACCCCGCCACACATGGAATAACAACCCCCTCCCCCTCATGTGTGCGAGGTAGCGCTAGGAAAAACACCAAAGGCCCCATTCGTTCACACTCAGTCTCTAGCTATCATGTAATAATGCACCGAAACCACAGCTCCCTTTCCACATCCAGGCCCCACACACTTTGCATGGTTTACCCCAGACGCTTCACATGCCCTGGTTCAATCCATTGACAGCACGTCGACCTCGGTATACCACATCGTTCCAATTCACTCTATTCCTTGCACGCCTTTCACCCTCCTGCATGTTCAGGCCCCCATCACTCAAAATAATTTTCACTCCATCTTTCCACCTAAAATTTGGTCTCCCACTTCTCCTCGTTCCCTCCACCTCTGACACATATATCCTCTTGGTCAATCTTTCCCCACTCATTCTCTCCATGTGACCAAACCATTTCAAAACACCCTCTTCGGCTCTCTCAACCACACTCTTTTTATTTCCACACATCTCTCTCACCCTTACATTACTTACTCGATCATACCACCTCACACCACATATTGTCCTCAAACATCTCATTTCCAGCACATCCACCCTCCTGCGCACAACTCTATCCATAGCCCACGTCTCGCAACCATACAACATTGTTGGAACCACTATTCCTTCAAACATACCCATTTTTGCTTTCCGAGATAATGTTCTCGACTTCCAAACATTCTTCAAGGCTCCCAGAATTTACGCCCCCTCCCCCACCCTAAGATTCACTTCCGCTTCCATGGTTCCATCCGCTGCCAGATCCACTCCCAGATATCTAAAACACTTCACTTCCTCCAGCTTTTCTCCATTCAAACTTACCTCCCACTTGACTTGACCCTCAACCCTACTGTACCTAATAACCTTGCTCTTATTCACATTTACTTTTAACTTTCTTCTTTCACACACTTTACCAAACTCAGTCACCAGCTTCTGCAGTTTCTTACATGAATCAGCCACCAACGCCGTATCATCAGCGAACAACAACTGACTCACTTCCCAAGCTCTCTCATCCACAACAGACTGCATACTTGCCCCTCTTTCCAAAACTCTTGCATTCACCTCCCTAACAACCCCATCCATAAACAAATTAAACAACCATGGAGACATCACACATCCCTGCCGCAAACATACATTCATTGAGAACCAATCACTTTCCTCTCTTCCTACACGTACACATGCCTTACATCCTCGATAAAAACTTTTCACTGCTTCTAACAACTTGCCTCCCACACCATATATTCTTAATACCTTCCACAGAGCATCTCTATCAACTCTATCATATGCCTTCTCCAGATCCATAAATGCTACATACAAATCCATTTGTTTTTCTAAGTATTTCTCGCATACATTCTTCAAAGCAAACACCTGATCCACACATCCTCTACCACTTCTGAAACCACACTGCTCCTCCCCAATCTGATGCTCTGTATATGCCTTCACCCTCTCAACCAATATCCTTCCATATAATTTACCAGGAATACTCAACAAACTTATACCTCTGTAATTTGAGCACTCAATCTTATCCCCTTTGCCTTTGTACAAAGGCACTATGCAAGCACTCCGCCAATCCTCAGGCACCTCACCATGAATCATACATACATTAAATAACCTTACCAACCACTCAACAATACAGTCACCCCTTTTTTTAATTAATTCCACTGCAATGCCATCCAAACCTGCTGCTTTGCCGGCTTTCATCTTCCGTAAAGCTTTTACTACCTCTTCTCTATTTACCAAATCATTTTCCCTAACCCTCTCACTTTGAACACCACCTCGACCAAGACACCCCACATCTGCCACTCTATCATCAAACACATTCAACAAACCTTCAAAATACTCACTCCATCTCCTTCTCACATCACCACTACTTGTTATCACCTCCCCATTAGCCCCCTTCACTGAAGTTCCCATTTGCTCCCTTGTCTTACGCACTTTATTTACCTCTTTCCAAAACATCTTTTTATTCTCCCTGAAATCTAATGATACTCTCTCACCCCAACTCTCATTTGCCCTCTTTTTCACCTCCTGCCTCTTTCTTTTATACCTCTCCCACTCATTTGCATTTTTTTCCTGCAAAAATCGTCCAAATGCCTCTCTCTTCTCTTTCACTAATAATCTTACTTCTTCATTCCACCACTCACTACCTTTTCTAATCAACCCACCTCCCACGCTCCTCATGCCACAAGCATCTTTTGCGCAAGCCATCACTGATTCCCTAAATACATCCCATTCCTCCCCCACTCCCCTTACCTCCTTTGTTCTCACCTTTTTCCATTCTGTACTCAGTCTCTCCTGGTACTTCCTCACACAAGTCTCCTTCCTAAGCTCACTTACTCTCACCACTCTCTTCACCCCAACATTCTCTCTTCTTTTCTGCAAACCCCCACAAATCTTCACCTTTGCTTCCACAAGATAATGATCATACATCCCTCCAGTTGCACCTCTCAGAACATTAACATCCAAAAATCTCTCTTTCGTGCGTCTATCAATTAATACGTAATCCAATAACGTTTATATATATATATATATATATATATATATATATATATATATATATATATATATATATATATATATATATATATATATATATCAATAAAAATAGTTCCAATATGCTAATAACAATCTTTTTGCACAATGTGAGAGACATTAATCTGTCTCTTTCACCTGGACAGAAGAGCTAACGAAAGATTTCTCCCACCTTTGAAATTACATCGACTTGAATCCAGCGGAGCTTTCATCAAATAACGTTCAATATTCCATCTGAACAGGAAACGAATATTTCTCACTAGGCGAAATGGGGGATTGCTGTCACGTTAATGACACAAAGACTTGGGGTAAATTTCTGATCTTGTTTTTATCCTCGACTTCCATAGAAAGAATGATAAAAAGCATTACGATAAACAAGAGATGTTTCACCAGTGTTCGAGAGTATGTTTACGTGTACGTATCATCACTCAATGATGAATACAACTCAAAATTAAAGGCTAATGATCGAAATCAACCGTCAATGATGAATGATAGTCATCAGTGAATAATGATGACGATGATGACCGTCTTAAGTGTCAGTGATGACTGAGTAAACATCGGAGGCTGATGATGACTGTCAACTGTCACCAGATGGCTATAAGGAAACACCAATGGTTGATGACGACTGGCAGAGATGACTGTTAGAGAACATTAGATGAAAATGGTGACTGAGACTACTACTAGTGATACAGCGGACTATCTTGTGCTACACTTGAAGCCTACAAATAACTACTGTAGCCCAGCAACAACCGCTGTTTGCCCACTGAAGATCATTAACATTAATCAACCACCACTGATACAACAACGTTGTCGAATGACGTAACCTACTCAAGACCACTGATGCTCACGTATACTTCACCACTGAAGAATATAAACGCAATACGTGTTGTGGTTGTTGCAGGCATGAATCAGTCTTATTTCTCCTATATTGCAATAATCATATGACAAACGTTCATAATGCTGAACGTAGTTGTGCTACATAATAACGTGGGATGTAATGCCTTAAGATTCGCCAGGACTGGCTTTCATATCATGCCTCTAGACGTAACAAATCCCCTCTTACCAATTCTCTTTAGCGACACTTCTTCATCAACAACCTCTGAGTGTTGATATTGAAAGAATCATTTCTAGATAAAAATCTACCCGCGTGAAATACTCCAGGACTCGAGGTTTAGTCTTCGGAGAAAATAACTCTGAGTAGAATTATGAATCCTCCTGAACGTTTGCTTTTAAACTGTGTGACGATGGTATATCATGTGTTCAACTCGCATCTTTAATGACCTAGTTTCGTGATTTACATGGTTTATCTCATTCACGGTGAAGAAAGAAATAGGAAAAGAAAGGAAGGATCAAACCCAATTCAGCTCATGCTTTTGATAAACCATTTTCAGTAACTGTTCGAAATTGTTGGGAATTTAAATTAATGAAATCTAAGAATTTTTAATAGTTCACTGGAGATGTTAATGAGACTGTTCTTATGATACGAGAACTGTAATCCACCTTGTTAACCGGGCAGTATCAGCTTTGTTACCTCTGAGGAATATGTACTGACTGACGAAGATGAGTTAATCTTATGGTAGATATGAAGACTCTGGCATCATGATCCTGAAGGCCATTGTTGGCAGTAGCTACCATGGAAGATGTTACGAAACATTGGCGCTCCGAAACTGCTGAAGAATTTGATAAAGAATGATACAAGGACATATTAGGTTACCCAAGCAATGCACAGTGACTCGTTATGGATAGTCTCGCCTTCACTGGCGGGAGACATTCAATGAAAGGACTTCAATGGGGGTCTTCTAGACCATCGTCTTTCACAGCTAACTTTACGACATCATTCTTTCTATTGTCTGTCTTTCATGGACACACTCTATGTACGTTGAGCAGTCATGTTCACCAGTCACCAGCGTAGAGATCTACATGCTTTATTTTTCACCTTATCCATCCATGGAATTCTGTGTCAGAATGTTGTAAGTTGGGATTACCGTTTCAGATCAAATACTGAGAGCAAAATGTTCTTACAACACATTTGTCATTCCACGGGTCAACAGATATTAGTCGAGGATCTACTAATATTGTCCGATTTAAGACGTTGCGTTTGAATTCAGATCTCCCATCTTCTACTGCTTCCCAACCATTAAGAAACCCTTCCAGAAGTTACTGGCTCGTATTTGAGAACATCATTAAGGTGATGATTATATTCATTTACGAGTATCATCTCGTCTTAGGCCAAGAGGGAATATCCCCGATAGTATATAGAGGGACTGTGGGAATGTAGAAATCAAAAGGGCAACATGACTCATGAATATGGTTTACAGAGGCTACGTCCGAGAACATGAGAGGGGCGGAAGCCCTCCCTGTGTACGGATGGCCAGTATATGACCAAAATTGATCAAACCTGTAATACCATGAGCAGGTCTGAGAATCAGAACAAACATGGGAAACAAGCCTCAGAGAAGACTTGCTTTCGTCGCTAAGTAGGAACAGCAAGAAGATATAGAGACACCAATATGAATTTGAACAAATATCTAAAAACATTTCTATTTTAAAAAACAGCATAATATTGGAACAGTCTATGAACACGGTTAAGTATAATGAGGTGTAACTTTCTCTTAAGAAAGACATTAGACCATCGTTTTCAATCTACCTTGAGCTTAAATTTGGTAAAAAACATCATTAGAAATATCAGCATACTTCAACACAAAACGCCACACTGATGTTTCCTGCGCATGCTCATTGTAAAATCTGGTGGGAACGAAAGTAACCTCACGTACTTCATATTACCCAACGTATACATATAAGCAAAGGAGAAATAGAGATACAGTGAAAATGTCGACTGATGTAGAGATGCACTGCAAGAGACATTATACAAACAAGGTAAAGCATGGCCAGAGTTGCCATGAAAATGGCAATGTGATGGAAATCCAGCAGAATATCTTTTCTCCAACCTACGTCTAATTCTCAATCACAGAATCAGTCTCCCCAAATTAGTGTGGAGACTTTTGAGGCTGTATTGTGAAGACAGATCATTAGGTAAGGATGCCCATGTAGACAACAAATATCACAAGTAAAGACTTATGTTACAGTTATCTCCCCTATTTACCAATAAATGTTATCGTTATCCATTATATCCTATTCAGTTTTCTTTGAGGAAAGATATGTCCAGTGTACATTATATTGTTTTGAGGGGTCTTATCATTGTATGTTAATATAAGAGATTTTGTTTATTAGAGTGTAAACAAATTAAAAGAAAATATTTTCAATATTACTGCAAATTATGGAAGGACAAAACATATGTAAGGGACAAGAGACAGTAATATGAAGATTTTGTATAGACTCTGCAATTAGGCCAAGGTCAAGCCTCTGTCTCATAGAATGGCCTTAGAGGAAGGTTGTGATACAAAGCTGTTGGTAAATGTATAATGAAATCTGTACAAATCTCAGTCATTTCAAACCCTTAAGTTATATAACTGAGGCCAGTAAATTTGCCAAAAAAATGTAAAGTAAGATAGAGAGAGATCTATGTATCAAGTAAAAATTGTATCATTTATGTTACGTGAGAGCCATATCTATTTTTAATAGAAATATATTTTTCATAACTTTTTACCAATGTGTTTGGTATTTGGCCAACATAACAAGTAGCAAAATTATGTATATAATTAAAGCCATCAGATGTTAGCCAGATGGTAAGGGAATCTGTGTCTAGCCCAAATTTCTCTCTTAACAGAAGCTGTTATTTCAGAGTTATCTGTTTTAATGGGCCTATGGGCTGATTATACACCCTTTAATGTAAAGGGTGGAGGCAGGACGTAACGGTTACTATCAAAACCATTGAGGAGTTAGATTAATGGGTGTTTAGTATATTTAGATGGTTCATCGTTCAAGTGTTCTAAAAGCTAACACACAGCTAATGCTGACTAGAATGTATTAAGAGGCCTTCGCTTATACAGATGGTCAAAAAATTCATTTTGGCCTAGTTTTTGTTTTCAAAACTTGCATTCTCTCATGTTCGAAACATTTACATTCCCTTAACTTAGATATCCCTAACTTCTATTAAGCGCCATGTTCACATATGAAACTTTTTATTGGACTTTCATATTTACATCAGTTACAACTGTCTCTAATACAAAAGGTTCCTTATCATATTAATGTTGTGGATCTAAGACTGGGGAAACATGTAAAGCTAGACTTGAATGCAATTTTGTTTCCATGGCAACCGTTCCCCGTCTTTGCTACCCTTGATGTTTATACGTTTCATATCTATTCCTATCTGCATTTTCATTTTCTCTATATATATTTTCTATTCAGACACCGTTGATATTTACGTAGCAATGGTAAAATGCTTCACCAAAGCAACAGAGATGATCACATGAGGGTTTGATATTCATTTCCATTTGAGGTTGATTTTACGGTATGTTCTTTGTCAAGTGACATATTGTAATTTTGATTGTTAAACCTTACACCCTTACTACGAAGGGAGAGTACGTTAGCTGCAATATGAAAATGATAAAATTCCTGTTTCGTAAAACGAAATGGGTACATCCGAACAGTCGGCATCGACGTAACACCGTTGAGTGCACCATAACTGAGATTAGATTATTACTTCAGTGGACTGAATGAAAGGTCTAAATATAAGATGGATATTGGCTGCATTTGCGGATGTAATATTTAGATCCATCAAAGCAGAGGCTTTCATGGAAAGGACTTGATATCGACACACACCTCTGAGTTTAGTTTACTCGCCTTAAGGCAATATTTACCTGAAAAGTCAAAGTTTATATCAAGAAAACGTAAAACTTATTCAAAGAGCCAATACCTGCACTCTGCTCCAAGCCATGGACTCGCAAGAAAAGCGGCTGAGTGTAAATCCAACTCAGAAAGGACGGCTTGTCAAGCTAGACCAAGCATTATCCTTAGCCTGGCATGATTGAGGATCACCTACAAGATGTATGCCCCTCCAACATACACCTCTACAGCGATGAACTTCCTTCTTGTTGCTCTCAGGGTGAAATCATCGGCTAGGACTCGTGTTTCTGACGTTATGGCCATAAACAACCCGCCTCACAGTGCCTCAGGCTATTTTGAGGGAAGGATGAGCTTTCTTTACAATTACTCTTTTAGGCATTTTGCTTCAGGTCACTGTATTTCTTCTACGTGTGATTCATTATGGTTGGCTCTTACCTTTCTGAGGAGGAGAAAACCTGAATTCCCGCCTGGAAGCAAGAAAATGTGGCAACACGTGACATTTCTAAGCGCAGAAGGCGTTCAGATCCCATTTTCAGGAGGTTGCGTACTGCAACACCTCGTCAGTGCCTCGCCCCATTCAGGAGATAAACACCAGACGGACCTAGAACATGGACTTTGATGTCTACAGATGGTAATTAAGGCAGAAAGAGAGATGGCAAAGTACTAAATGTAAGTGTGACGTCGCCTTTGAAAACGTGTGGGGGAAGCTACCAAGATGTCTTGCATCTGCTAACCATCAAGGTAAACGAGTCATAATAGGGACCAGATCTTAATGGGAACGTTGGAAAGAACCGAGGAATTACAGAACAAGTAATTCTGGAGCTTTGGAGAGTAGCAGTTGACCTCTCCTTTAAAAAGAACAAGCAATTTTTGTTGGAAAATGTGCGAAAATCTATAGTGCTCCAGAGCTTCGTGGTGTAGGGGAAGAAACAGACATCATTAACTTTTGAGTTACCAGCAGCCAGATAGTAACACAGGATGCAATCTAGTTTCAGCTACAGGCAAATGTGCACAAGCAAGTAGTTCTCGTGAGCAAGTGCCGAGGAAATAACTGAAAAAACAAGAAGAAAAGACAACTAATATTGTGGTATACAGTACGGTGGTACAGTTTTGAGGCCAGGTTGCATGAGCTTGATAACTCTGCCTTAGATGTGACTCTGTCAAGGATATGTGTGTGTGTGTGTGTGTGTGTGTGTGTGTGTGTGTGTGTGTGTGTGTGTGAGTGTGTGTGTGTGTTGTTGTTGTTTCATAGATGATATTGCACTTGCTTACCCTGAATCGCACATAGAAAACGAGAGGTAGAAATAGTCCACTGAAGCAACGCTGCTTAAGACATCTCCATTCATCACAAGCTTAATGGGAGATAAAGGAAGAGATAGCTATTTCAGGAGGATGATACTTGCATCACTATCCTTATACCTGTACTCACAACAGACGTAGTAAAGGAGCTGGGGGTTTAAAATGGACACATTAGAATCATTCCCAGGAAGACTTCAGTGCACTTTTATGCAACGCCTATCAGTGACGCAAGAGGCGTCATGACCACACAAAACGCACGGGTTTACTCACACCTAGAGTGTTCATCGAGTCCATCCACTGGGGTGTAGCAGGCATGTCATCACGACTGCAAAATCCTGGAAGACTTTATTTCTCTTTGCGAGCTATTGTTTGCAAAGTCACTCACACACACACACACACAAAAAAAAAAAGGAAATATATTAGGACGGAACCTTTCGTTCTGTAAGAGTGAAGACAAAGAAAGTTTCTTAGCTGACCCTGTTCCAATAATGCTTTGATCCAGATTTCATCGCATCAAACCTCCACTGAGAACACTACACATCACAAGCAAAGAGTTCTAAAGTCTTGTTAGTCCTGGCTTTAAACGCCAGTCAAAATCACACGAAAAAGCGCTTCTATGAGGTGGAGGAAGGTTGGATGATATGCAAATGTCAACGTGAGATCTGACATGCGATAATGTTTAGACAGAAAGTCAAAGCAGGTTGATACACTGAAAATCAAAATGACATAAATACATTACATGTAAACCTCCTTGTAGGATAAATAGGTTTGTTTGAAAGTGAATTATTGTTTAAGTTTACACTACGCATGTATGTACGTACGTTTAAGGTTTACACCAGTCTAAAAAAATTCCCTCCGCCTTATTCTAGATAGATACGTTACGAGAGGCAGACAGAAAATAAGACATATATACTTTATTCCATTCTCCTCCAGCCTGTACTCCAACTAAACTGCTGATGTTAGTGTGGTAATGCCAAGAATAGACGAGAAAAAGGCCTCATTCACTTACATCTGCTCTTCAGCCGTCATGTGTAATGTACCATAACCGGAGTCCCCCATCCTGCATCAGCCTCAAGACAACAACCATCTATGAATTTCATCAACCAGTTGGTTTCGTAGCGATGGAAACTCCTGGCGTTGACTAACCATCGACTTCAGTGATAGGTGGCGCTTGCATCTCGTGCACATACAAGTACGTCTTTCAAATTCTGGGAATATTTTGATGTTTTCCTCATGATTCATGAAAGGAGCTGAACTTTCGTTTGAGATAGTTCGCCAGCACATAAATGGTAAGTCATAAAGTGCCACACCACAAGTTATCCAAGAAGCTGATTTGACTTCATTTGTGTTTCAAAAGGTACGCCTTCACGTCACTTTACATGATTAAGGGAATAAAGCAAGACTTTCAGACCAGAGTCGCATGTTTTCTTTAACATTATGGATTTCTCTCTGTGTTCGGTTCTCTCTGAGGCGTATCTGGTGTGGGTACGCACAGGTATGTCAAATACAGGTGATCCAAATTCCTTTTCCTCGATATGTAGGTACCGTATCGTGTGTTGCATCAGATGGGAGATATGCTAGTATATAATTTGCTTTTGACAATCCGTGCATGTGTACAGAATAACATATTTCTATCTGTGCGCGCCTCACTTGTACAGAGGAATGGACGCGCATATTCTAATTATTTTTTGTGTTATTAGTTCCTGGAGACACTGGTAAGAATGCAGCACCTGGTATGTATCTGTTATTAACATACACGTTTGTTTCACCATTCAAAATATTCTTTTTGGCAAGGTCAAAGTTATCAAATCCCATCAAAGCAAAGGTTATGGACAGAAATCGTATAGGACGGAAGTGTTCAAGAATCATAATATGAAAAGGATAATGATAGTAATGTAAGTAGGAGGAACATTGATATACACACACACACACACACACACACACACACACACACACACACACATATATATATATATATATATATATATACATTTTTTTTTTTTTTGCTTTGTCGCTGTCTCCCGCGTTTGCGAGGTAGCGCAAGGAAACAGACGAAAGAAATGGCCCAACCCACCCCCATACACATGTATATACATACGTCCACACACGCAAATATACATACCTACACAGCTTTCCATGGTTTACCCCAGACGCTTCACATGCCTTGATTCAATCCACTGACAGCACGTCAACCCCGGTATACCACATCGCTCCAATTCACTCTATTCCTTGCCCTCCTTTCACCCTCCTGTATGTTCAGGCCCCGATCACACAAAATCTTTTTCACTCCATCTTTCCACCTCCAATTTGGTCTCCCTCTTCTCCTCGTTCCCTCCACCTCCGACACATATATCCTCTTGGTCAATCTTTCCTCACTCATTCTCTCCATGTGACCAAACCAATTCAAAACACCCTCTTCTGCTCTCTCAACCACGCTCTTTTTATTTCCACACATCTCTCTTACCCTTACGTTACTTACACATTCATGGACCGTCCAGGGTAGAGCGCATAGTTACGAATCCTGGTTACGGCAGTCGGTTCACAGTCAACCCAGCTATTCATCCAACCTTAGAGGATGGTCGATAAAATGGGTACCTTGCTCAGGCTAATACATATATATATATATATATATATATATATATATATATATATATATATATATATATATATACACATATATATAGCGTTATTAGGATGCCCTTTGTTAGGGCCTCAGCTGCTCGTGCCATCAGATGGCGCTAGAAACGAAGAAAGGCCTCATCCCCTCACAATCGTTCTCTATCCACAACCAGGCCCGACAGACCTTCCCATGGTTTACCCCGGCCGCTTCACATGAACAGGATCAGTTCACTGACAGCAAGTCAATATACAGCAAACAGTACGTGTGTCTGGATGAACCTTTCATTTCATGTACAGTCTCTGAATCGATCGCTCGTGAGGTATCCCCATTACGTGTATAACACACAAAGAAACCGATGACAATATCAGCTGTGGTCTATCTGAAACTTCTCGAACCCTTGCACACCATCATCTCGTCCAGTACACACTGTAGGTTTGTTACAGTTTGCTACGGGCTCCGAATTCCCGAATTTCTAGGTTCCGCTCCGGCTATATCTGCTGAGAGGTGCACAATGCGTGGGCAGAGGAGCAAAAGGAACAATCTACCGTTGGTTAGGCGAAATGAATACCATACACTCCTCATGAATATGTAAAAGCTGCCGAACCATATTACATGCATTTCACGCACTCCAGTCCTCTACGGAGTCTCGAATATCAACTGTGATATTCTGCCGAGGAAGAGGTGGAGGAGGAGGAGAAGGTGGTTGGAGGAGTGTCTACCGTTGGGATTACATGGAGATCCATTTGTCCAGACGGTGTTGGCGGCCGCGGTCATTCGTCTCAAGTGTGGCGGGACCTTGGGACTCCCTCCAGCGACGCCGCTGAAGCAGGCCGAACTGGGATTGATGCCTCGCTTCAAACTGCCGAAAGTGGCGCACCCTCCGGTGGGTCTCGGGTACTTCCTAGATGTCCCAATCGACGCCGTCTAGTGAGGGTGTTGCACTGTTTCAAGTGACGGTGGACGAGACATGATAACTGCACTGCAGTACAGTCCAATGCAAATTGGGCACTGCAGGAGTGTCCCATGCAAATGGGGCACTGCTTCACTGCTGGAACTGTCGTTCATCCAGGTCCTGAAGTACTCTGATGTGTCCGGAACTGAAGACACTGATGGACAGTCTTACGTGGAACTCATAAGCTCCTTGACTTCCATTAGTTTTGTCCAGTTTATGACAGTGCATCGCAACCAACGCGCCGCTGCTCACTGATGTGCTCACGCTGTCTTAGTAAGCAATCTCAATATGCATACCATGAAAATGTATTTTCTCAGTCACCTAAACACGCATACGATATAGAGGTCCTACATTTGTTTTATTATATCATTTTACGGAAAAAGATTATCGTTTTCCTTCCTTTCAATGGATGATGGATAATAACAGCAGAATACGGGCACAATTTGATTCAGTCCTCCGCGAGGATGAAGCAAATTTGAAAACGTATCGTGAAATAAAAATGGTTGAGAAGCGCTGGGTTAGCGTTCATTGCTGGTGTCATGTTCCCTCACTGCTGACACAGGAACTGGCACTGCAGTGGGCGTGTGGTGATCCCTGCCTGTTGTCACAACCGCCAATGACGGATAGTGGGGAGGAGGAGTGACACCACCCTCATACAGTGATGTGGAGTTGCCCACATTGACGCACGGTGTAGCAAGGCAGACGCACGGTGTAACAAGGCAGACGCACGGTGTAGCAAGGCAGACGCACGGTGTAGCAAGGCTGATGCATAGTATGTCGGAGTCAAATCGATATACCACTTCCACAATTAACGGGGTTCTATTGGTGTTAATGGACACACACACACACACACACACACACACGCACACACACACAGAGTTATCCTAGAGACATCCTCTACATATATCATCTCACCGTGGCAGTTGAGCAGTACAGTTGCAGTGATGATGTGAAGACCAAAGTATTCATACTAAATGTGAAATGTGTTGCCAAAGTTTAGGAAATGATAATTAATGAGAGAGAGAGAGAGAGAGAGAGAGAGAGAGAGAGAGAGAGAGAGAGAGAGAGAGAGAGAGAGAGAGAGAGAGAGAGAGACAGAGAGAGAGACAGAGAGAGAGAGAGAGACAGAGAGAGAGAGAGAGAGAGAGAGAGAGAGAGAGAGAGAGAGAGAGAGAGAGAGAGAGAGAGAGAGAGAGAGAGAGAGCCTGTGAAACAATATGTGATATCCTTGAAAGACCCTCAGCAATGTATGTACCAGATAAATAGGGGACTAGAGGAGACCATTGATTGGGAAGGGAAATTTCAACCAGCAGGTCAATCCAGACCTAAAGCCTGTGATTTACCACACACGGCCAAGCTATGCAATTAATTTTTCTTGAATTTCTATTTTCAATCAGAATTGGATCCAGGAGGGGAAGGTAACCTGTACAATCAGTAGTGACCAGATGCGGAGGAAGGAGGCCAAGGGGAGAGTTGCAACATGAATCGACAGAGACCATAAAGCTGAAGGAAATTGAACAGAAATTATTGAGAGTCAGAAGCGGAGGTGAACATAACTGGAGGAGGTGATAGAGATATTGAGAAGTCACATCAAAGCCCATGAAATGTGCCATCAGATGAAAAAGGAAGTCGGGGAGTTGTGCGATGCAGTCAAAATGCACGACCACAGAATCAAATCAAATGAGTATATTCAGCAGAAATATATCCATAAGAAAGTAGAACAACTGAAGAGCGAAAAAGGTCAATGGTGTCTATCCCATCCGTTCCAGGGGATTTTGAACAAGAGGAAATGCCAATAAGAGAGAGTAAAAAATTAATGAACAGAGAGGAGGAGGAAGAGAAACAGATGCAGAGCAGAAAGAATGATACTGGAGAACAGAGACCTGGGTATATACAACCACAAGCACAGAGCAAATGAGTGAAGCTCTGGAAAGAATGACAGACACGGTTAGGGAACGGAGCCATCAAGGAAGTTTATATCCTAGTTGATGAGAGGTTTAGAAAAGTACAAATGACACAGCATCAGCGTTCTTTTTTAACCAAAAGGGAAATTCTAGAATAAATCAGATACATGGAGGTTATCAACACTTCAGGATCTACACGAAAAGTTGGGGCGTAAAACTGGAAAGATCAGTAAAGTGGGAGACCGACGGGCGTAATCACTTGGAATGAAAGATCGTACACCTGATGAAGAAGAAAGGGATGAGAAAGCAGAAAGGCTCATTAAGAGACTGCAAGAGACTATAGAACGGCCAGTTCTGTGCGATTTAGAGTCAATTATCCAGGAGGTGCTTATACAGGCTGAGAGTCTTTAAGACATGAGAAATTCAATGGGGTATTCATCACAAGTGACAGACCAAGGGAAGAGAGGGAGAAAAGCAAAAGAATTTAGTCAGAGACGAAAAACGAGACATCAAGTGAGACAGGAGGACGGTTTAGTCCCGCCAGCAACAGAGAGAAGTAAGAATGTTATGTGACGGATATATCGAAACTGAAAGTAAAGTATACAAATGCTGGCAGATTACTGATACATGGTAAAAAGCTGGAATTAAAGGATCGCATCGGAGAAAACGCATCTGTTGTTGTTGGAGTGGTGGAAAATAATGCTTGCTAACTAGACAAGATCTCACCTGTTCTGTCCAGATGGGTACATGTTTGTATGAGAAATAAGATAAGAAAAGGGAGGAGGTGGATTACCCACATAATAAGAGATCGCAGCTAGTTCCACAAAGCAGCAGAAGATGGCTAATTTGCATAAGACAATGGGGAAAGTGGTGGCAGGAAAGAAGTACATATAAAGCAGTAATGCTTATATAATCCTCCAAAGAATTTCAATAATTCAGAACATATATAAAATCATTAACGATGAAATTTGAATTTCAGTGGTGACAGAGTCATGAAGACACAAAGTTTTAACAAGGTTTCCAGGAAACTTTCGTGTAACAGCATGTCAGTGAACATACTAGGATTAAGAGGGACTGCTACAACGTCATTAATAGACCTCATCTTCACGCATGTGTGTCGTATATGTGACACCCCAAATAAAAAGAAGTGCCCGTGTAATATTCAAGTTTGATTATGTGATAAACGAGTTATTTCTAAAGAACAGAGATAAGATTCATAGAGGAGATACAATCATGGAAACGACGACACAAAACTCAACAGTTTCTATGATCACATGAATCGGAAGATGAAGTGCAGTAGCCAGGAACTAGTGCACTGCGGTGAAAGGTTCTTTGAAACTTACTATGAAGGAGTGAGAACATTAGTACCTTCAGCCTCACATACAGAGGGTAGGTTAAAAATGAGGGAGGAATGGTTCAATAAAAGATGTCAAAAAGCAAAGGATTTTCGACATGTGCTGCGATGATATAGGAGGCGCCTCAGCCATCCAACATTTGAAAAGTTTAAGACAGCAAAGACCGAGTAAAGCAGAATGCGAACGGAAGAATGAGGAGATCTTTAAAAGAATAATGTGGACAAGTCAGGAGAAAGTCGAAAACTTTTCGAATTCTTCGGAATTAAATCATCAATTAAAGAGCAGTTAATTAAGCCATTGAATTCGCACGAAAAAGTTGTAGGGGATCATGTAAGGATGTGTATGGAACTGAGCAGCAAGTTCGAAAACATTTTCATCGTGGAAGATATTGTCTCAACGCGAATGAGATAAAAGGAGGAGGAGATCATAGAAAGCATTGTGATATCAAGGAAAGACGGTAACAGAATATCAAAGTCTTCAACCACACAAAGCTCATGGTCGTGATGAAATATCATATATGTGTTGAATATCTATATAGAAACACGTGACAAATCTCGTGAAATACAGATCAGGATATCGCTGAAAACAGGCAAAGTGCCAAGTAGTGGAAAGGTGAAACATCTATACTCAACTATAAGAAAGGAGATCGAGAAGAGGGATTAAACTAGAGACTGGTCTCACTGACTAGCGTGGTTTTTAAGGTTCTGGAAAAGATAGGAAAGTGAATGAACAACGTCTTAATGAGAAACATGTATTGAGGGATAGGAGGTTATACGTAACGAAATTCTTAAAATTCTACGCGAGAGTGAGCTCAGTAATGGAAAAAAAGTGAAGGATGGGCGGGTGCTAGTATCTGAACTGCCAAAGAGCTTTTAACACTTCGCACTGGAGGACAACTGATAAGCTGGGTTACCATGTACGAATTACGGAAGACTCTTACGATGGAAAGCTTATCTTATTGGAGGGGATCAAAGGTTGCATGTCAGAGGAGCCTTCTCGAAATGGATGGAGGTCACCAGCAGAGTGCCATTTACAGGGTCCTGTTCTTAGACCGTAACTCTCCTTGTTCTATGTAGATAAGACCGTAAGAAAATATGAGCTCCGACCTGAGAACGCTTGCAGATAATGCTGAGGTCACGAGAGAATTGAAAAATGAAGAGGAACACATCAACTTACAAGGAGACCTAGACAGACCCCAAAGTTGGCCTGATAAATGGTTGATAAAGCTCAACCCTAACATTTGTAGAGTAATGAGGATGGGAAACGGTGAAGGAAGACCAAAACATGAATGTTTATCTAGCAGGAAACAAACTTCAGAATTTTGTGTATGGCAGGAATCTTTCTCCAAAGTCACTCATTATGAGAAAAGTAAAGAAGACAAGTTGTCTGCTGGCAAATATTGGAATAGCTCTCACGTATATGAATATGGAAATAGTTATCAAGTTTTTCATATCCTATATTAGGCCGAAACTAAATATGCTTCTCAAGTTCGGTCACTGCACTTAAACCAAGTAGGGTCTAGAGGAGAGCAACAAAGATGATATCGAAATTAAGTTTATAAGGCAAACTGATCATGTACACAAACCGGTTCTTTGAAAGATATAAGGATAGATTAACCACAGGACGTTGTATGGTAATTAAGTTAGAAACTTGTTAGAAAATATGCAAGTCTTCATACAAGAGTGTGGATGTGGTAAGTGTGATAAGCATACAGAAGTTGAAATGCTTGTATGATAGAAAACGTTCAAGTGATGGTGCCTTACGCGGTGTAAAACTCCCTCTCCGTACAGCACAAATAGGTAATCACACACACACACACACACACACACACACACACACACACACGTTCATAATGGAGAATCACCCAGAGGATCTTTATAAACCAGCACATATCTGCAACGATAAAGAAATAATAAAAAATGTATATGAAGCACTGAAAGACGTACCTCTCAGAAATGACAAAGCTGTTGATAATGAAGGATTCCAACTGCAAAAAGATAGATAGGAAGAACGAGGATTTTCATGGGGACAGACAGTCATGGAAGCAGAAGTTCTTGGAGCGTATAGAGAAATTTCTTGCATCGGCTCATCATCGGTTTAGTTGGCAGGATACACCATCAATACTACATCATCTCTGCATACATCGTACCATGAAGATTAAGAACAACATACACAGCACACCGATAAGAAAGAGGGATCGTATTGTGTAAATCTTGAGACGGATTATTTGGTAATTTAAGGACGTAAAAACAACCGAAAAGAAACCAGACTCTTAGAGGAGAAGTAGTTAAGAAAGCTACTTAAAACTGAGAACTGGAGTTCAGTGGACATGTTACCGGTAGCTACTGTGAAGGGTTTGTGAAATTTACAATGACGGAGGAGGAACATGCGTACCCTTAGAGACACTTCCCATAAAATATGGAGCTTATGAGTTTAAACACAAGCGAAACTCCAGTCAGAGAGCATATGAAAGGTATAAGAGATGAAGGAATGGATATAAAAGAATAACACAGGTGAAACAGACAAAGTTTGAAAAGAATATTTCACTACTATCTGCCAGGAACAGATTGTCTGTGAAAGACCAGCTGATTAGGCGAAATGCTTCACAAGGAAGAGTTATAGAGCATGATGCATGAATCTGTGGAGGAGCTAAATATCAAGTTCAAAAGTGTTTTAACATTGGAAGACACTGTAGTCCTTACTCCAGAGATATGTCATTGGAAGGAAGTCTTCCAAAGCACTGAAATATCTTGAAAGGACACTAACAGAATACCAAAGGGCCTTGATCAGTTTAAGACTCAGAGTTATGATGAAATTTCTCTATCATGATGAAGTGAGTAGATCAATTAGAATGTTGTTCAAGATGTTGCTGGAGGAGTGCGAAGTCCCAAAGGAATGAGAAAGGGCAAATAGGTAATTATCTTCGTACGAAGGAGAACGGGAAGTTGCACTGTACTAGAGATCCGTGTGTTATGTAATATACTGAAAAAAATCATGAGAACATAAGTGGACGATGACTGGCAAAGAAGGAACTTCCTAAGCAAGACACAAACACGGATGCAGGGAAAGGAGCTCATGTGCATCGAACTTTTCAGACTTCCACGAGAGCGTGAACTCAACCTGAGACAAGAAAACTTTGGATGGGTTCTGTGTATCTAGACTACCAGGTAACATTAGACACTTTACCTCAGAAGAGGTTGGTACTGAGACTGGATTATCAGGCGAAAATAAGGGGGACACTCTTTTGATGGTTAAAGGAATTCTCATAATGGAAGGGAACAAACGAAGCATGTCAGAGGAGCTTTCTTAATATGGGGAGCGGGTCAACACAGGCGTACTGCGGGGTCCATTCCTGGTACCACTGCTCCTCTTGATCTACTGCATGCGAATGACTCGCCAGAAGAATTTCCTGAACATGCTTGAAGATGATGCCCAAGTGATGAGAGAAGTAAAGGGTGAGGAAGATTATGTCAGTTTTCAACGTGACGTCGACAAGCTCCGCTGATCTGATGAAACAGAAGTATAAATGTAAAGAAATGACGATGGTACACAGCGAACTATGATGGCCTATGTACAAATTTTACCCAGTAGGAAATAACTAGCAGTAGTCAGTGTGTGATAGGGGTCTGAGCGAGTCGCCCTTTTACGTAACCTGTCGCTACGATCCCATCTCAAAAAAATCTATGCAGGAGAAATGTTGCCAGTCAACAAATATATGATCTGTACCCAAGTGATCACATCCCTCATTAGGCCAAAACTAGTATATCCTTCTCAAATTTGGTCAACGGACCTAAAGAACCGAAATGTACTTATATAGAGAAGATGCAGAGGACGGGCAACAAAAGTGGTGAAAAAAATCAACACAGCAAAGTAACAGTGAGAGGTTAAAGGTCACAGATGTATCCAATACGGAGGAGGAAAGAGTAAGATTCTAAACCAGTTTCATGATGTTAACAATAAAAACTTCGAGAGATACAAAGTCAAAACAACCAGAGGCCATAACTCTACAAATAAGCAAGAAAATTGCAGGGAAAAGAAATAAAGAAGGACATCTATGGCATAAAAGTCGTGAAGGAATGAAATTAACTGAGGGATGAAAAGGGGATTTCCGACAGAAAAAAGGAGCTCAAAAAGTTGTATGATGGTAGAAAAAGTTCAAAAGACGGGGACCTGAGAATACTGAACTCCTTCCCCCTTACCGTACAAATACGTAAATACAGATAATCACACACACACACACACACACACACACACACACACACACACACACATGGGCATCCATGGTGTACTGTTTAGCGTTATTGACTACGACAGAGCAGGGTCGCACTTTGGGTCGCGCCTGCATGGGTTCGAATCCTGGGGGGAGGAAATCAGCACATACCCAACCAAGATATTCCTTCTTCCTTTAGCGGCTGGTCGATAAATGGGTACCTGGCTTAGGCTGGTGTGTGTGTGTGTGTGTGTGTGTGTGTGTGTGTGTGTGTGTGTGTGTGTGTGTGTGTGTAAGGATACTGGATTAAAGACAAGAAAACTGCAGTAACTTCCAGGCAGGCACGCCACTAATGGTCTCCAAGGCAGACCCCGCACGAGAGTAAACGACGCTCCTCAGTGTTAGTTGCCAAACTTGGACCCAGACTTTACTTGGATTAAGAAAGGATGGTGCAAGGAGAGGCGTTCTCACTTGTAAGAATCCTAGTGTTGTGATGACTGAGCGCTCCATTAACCTTGCACAATATGAGGGAAAATGTATGTGAAGGAAACATCATAACAGACACCAGCGTCTCAGTCCACTGTGTCATATGGCCCGTATTTCGGCAACTCCTCTTCGGCTCTTGTCAACCATACTCCTCATACTACCATACCAGAGGGTCTTAATTCATTCAACTATAATGCTGTGTCTTAAACTGTTTTATTGTATTCCTCATCTGGAAGCAACCATTGCCAGGGATATCAGTCTACCATCATGAATTTTAAGAATATTGCTTTTCTTTTCTTGTCAAATCTTGATCGAGAGATATTTTGAGACAAATTCAGGGTTTTCGTAAACTAACACTATTAATACTCGTCTAAAACATTACACGTATTCATTACTAAGGGATCTAACACATTACCAGGTAGGACACAGATACAATTTACAGAACTTCAACATAAATGTGAAAAGAAAAATGGCTGTGGAATCACCTATAGTGGGGTTACACAAAGTGTATGGTTAGTGGTGAACTTCTCTGAAGTAAAGTGGTAAACATGTTTATGCGAGGGAAATTGACATTATAGTTGGTTTACCAAAGTCTGGTACAGCAAAGTCAGTCTTAATAAGGTCAATTAAATATAAATAAGTCCACGGGGAAAATGAAGCTGGTTGAAGATTAAGCAGATATAATCAATATGGCTGCATAAGTTAATTCAAATAAGGCCAGTCCTGTAAATGCTGAACGATTCACGTGAAATCGAAAAACTATGAATAATATTCAGATCAAATTCATGGCCACATCACAAACTTGAGTTGTAATTACAATCGTTTCGAGAAATATGGCATCAAAGTGTGATGACAAAAATGGTACAATCAAAATTGTCCTGACATTAGCTATGATGCATAGAGTTATCCTGAATGATGAATATAACAATGCCAGTGAAGTTACATCACAAAACAAGGCTAAAATATATTATGACGGTAAATACTTCCACTATGGTGGGTAAAAGTGGGGAGCAGGCTTCAACTTATATGGAGGCTTGACTGTGCAGGATCATTGCTATTCTAAGGATAAGACCAGGATTTGAGAGGCGACTATCCCTCAGATGAATTAGACCAAGAGACAAATCACTGGCCATATTCTTCTGGTGTCAGGGGTGCCTATTGTCTGCTCCAAAAAAGACTAAACCTAGAACATCATATCCAAACTTTCCTCAAATGAGACAGATCATATTCTTGAGGATATTCGCCAGACGCGTTCCCATACACTGCTTTACTTCGCTACTTAAGGAATTAGAGCTTAAGAACTTGTCAGGTATATACTGCTGCTTCTCTTTAGCGCTCTCTCATCAAATCAAGGAGAATCTTTAATGCTCTGGGAACCTACAGCTTGAGGATCTTAGTGGTGAAGTGAGGTAGGCATAACACTGAACCAACTTGAAGTGCTATTTGATTTCCCGGTCCCTGTTAACATCTTACAAGAAACCGGGGATGTGCACGACGTGTGTCTTGTAATCCGTCAAACATTAAGTTGGCGTTTTGCCTTCAAAGGAAAGCTGGCACCAGATGGGGACGCATTGACTCTATACGTGGAACTACAGAAATAACTAAATTTCTCGAGGTGACAAAGTGCAACGCTTGAGAGGAATCACTAAGTTAGGGTTTACGTGGAGGAGTAACTTCACTCTTGGGAAATAGAGTCAGGTTCGGTCTTTCAAAATGGCTGACCTTCCCAAACATCCAGTCGTTTTCTGCTGGTGTGTAGATGCTGCTTGCTGACTCACAGATCGACGTGGATGCTCCATCCCACCCAGAGGTGAAAGCCATACAGAGAAGTACGAAGATTGTTGCGGTCGGGGAAAATAAAAGAATTCTCGAGTTGTGGGGAACCTGTGACCCATAGCATAATTGTTGTGTTTGACGTTTGCCAGATAATAACGTGCTTAACTTGACTGGAATAAAAGATGAATTACTTTTTTGCATATCTGGAAAGAAACAGGAGACGTTTTATTTTCAATGGCTCAGTGCGCTGCAAAAATTATGTTTACTTGTTGCTTATACAGATTCTATCTCATTAGCTTTCACCTCAGTGCCTCATAAGCCAGATCCTTGCTCTGTATTGTCCCCGGTAAATGATCCCCTGTCAACAAGACTGCTTACAGTGTATGTCATCTGAAAATAATTCATTCTCAGTCTACAGGAGGCGATGCGGAAAGGAGAGGCTTACTTTGTTTGATCTAATGATCTTGTCATATCTTTCTGATGTTTTTCAACATGTACTGAAAAAATTAGGTACAAAGAGCGCAGTCAAGTACCGCATAGGAGTGCTCGGCTTACATTTAATTACTGCAAACGGAAGCAGGCTACCTAATTTGTAGTACCTGTACGGCTGGATGCTACGACAATGTTGTTGTAAAACATAAGCTAGCAAAGCAGTCATAACTAATATGGAATTTGTAGATGACAAAGTCTTTTTGGGACCTAAGGGAGATACTCATTCTGATTCTTGGGATTCTTCATGAATAGTTGAAGTTTGTAGGATGACAAGATTCTGCGACCAGAATCAAAACAAAACATTAATACATTTTGGATATAAACACCTATTCCATCACTGCTTGTGATAAAGATGTTGACGTTTACCTCTTTCATAATATGGTTTTGATCAGTTATGTCTGACATATTAAGGGCTGCCTTCCCCTATATTTCATTCACTCTTCGTAAACATTTTGTGCTGCTCAACGAGCTGGTTGTACAGCTTGGACACTCAAATGACGAATTGAACAGAGGGCTGAGGTCTTTCATTACAAGGTGTTGAAACATGATTGAAAGTTATTGATGAAGTTACCCAGTGTCAAATCAGAAAATAACTCACTAGGACTGTCGTAGGAACTGCTTGTTCAGAGAGTTATGTGTGTCTTTGTGGATAGGGGAGTTCACATTCTTGTCTTCAGTGTCATTTCAGAAAGTCACTGTTTTTAAGCGGACGCCAAGCGAAAGACTGCAAATTTTCAGAATGTATTAGGCTACACCAGACGTAAAGAGATGATTGAAAAGAAAGGTGTCCACCAAGATACCTTGACTAAGGGTCCGGACTCTTGCAGGTTAGGTTCGTTACATGAAAAGAATGAGCGTCGTAACACTCAACCTCAAAATAATTCGCCAAGTGCAACGCCGGTTTAATTTTCGCAAAACTGTAACTGAATGTTTCTACTAGCTTCTTCAGGAATTAGCAGATCCAAAGACAGTAGGTGAACTTCAAGAACTAAGCCACGGCAGGTCCAGACAGCTCCAACAAACTTTGACAACGCAAACGTTTCAAAACGTGAAGAAAAAGAGAAAGCGGATGAGCGTTAAAGACGCAAACGTATCTGTCAATCAAGAGCACAGATTTGAGCAACACCAAACCATCTGACTTGAGAAACTAAAGGTAAGTATGTACGACTGTGCTCCAGCAAGTGGAAGGTAGGCCAGCGATGTGTGTCCATTTCTAGGTACAACAGATGCGAAAGAATACAAAGCAATTCAAAGGAATTCAAACAGAAACAGACCACTGGTTCCTTTCGCGGCTGTTTGTGATAGGTTATCAAATACTTACACATTAATGTGGTGTGGGTAGAAAGACATACAAAAATGATTCGAAGAGAATTCTAGTGAAGAGAAAGATCGGGTAGACAATCGAAATATTGAAAATTTATGCTGTGATGCACTAGTGTAGCCAAAAAAATCACTTAAGTTCACAAAAAAATGCTTGAAAAAAATTCTAAAAGATTTCAAGCAGATCAAAGCAGGGAACGTTTCAGTGATATGTAGGAACAAAATTAAGCAAAGCAAAATTAGACCGAGCGAGTCCAGGCGCGGTGCAGGAATATAGTGGCCAACTGGGGATCTGCCAGGCTCAGGAAGATCCAGCGGAGTGTGGGCCAAACTGTCTTCTGGATCCCAACCCCAAAAATCGATGGTGATCAGTAGCACAGCACCGTGCATTACTCCAACCTCCTCCTTACACTGTCCCTTGTCCTTTGTTTCCATTGCAATCTGCAGTCCCCTTGCCCCTTCATCCCAACCTCCTCTCCCTCTTCTGCTACCTCCCCTGCCGTCCACACGCGTTGCCTCTTCATTATGCCTGCCATCTCGGATCAAACCCACCCTGTCACCTCCACCACCCAATACCCTGCCTTCTCTCTCGTCTCATTATTTGTTTCCCTCGTCGTTCACTATCTTTTCTCACTCAACTTTCTGGAACCCACACCACTTGCCTTTCCTACTACTCCTCTCTTCGATTCCCTTTGTCTTCCTCACTTGGATCTTTCAGCTGTATCACCTCTCTCCCTCATAATCATGGCATGCCCCTAGCTGCTTGATAACCCATCCCGCAGCCTGGCCACTTGCCAAAGTTCCCGTCTCCCTGGTCATGGGTTTGTCTGCCCGGAGGCACTCGCCCTTCGTTCACAATTACATCAGTCCAACAATCCCTTCTGAAACCCCGTCCCAGTCACCATCCCTCTCATTTGTCTCCTCCTCCTCACATCTTTCCCTCTGATCTTGTGTTCCTCTTCCCCTCGGCCATTGTTCTCAGCTATCATTAGTGCTCTCTTCCTGTCAGCCACGTCAAACTGGGACCTCTGAACTTTCTTGTGCAAAGTCGAATAAGTTGTAATTCGGAATAAAGAAAGATGTTTTTATCCAACTCTCTGCTTTATCCTTACTTTCCTTATAGCTACCATGAACCTTACTCATAGCCATGCAACCATCCCTTCCATCATGTGTTCATGCACTACTAGGCTGTCCTATTGTAACTAATTCTCTTAATCTTTTCCCTGAACTTTTCCGCCAAAGCTGAACCTTCCCACATCACACAACTTATCTTTGAAATACCGTAAAACTATCTTGCCTCGATATAACATCTGTCAAGCCAGTTTAAACTTCACCTCCACTGCTATGAATCTCTGCAGCCTACTTTAAACCTTTCATTTCTAATGACGTCTCTCTCTAATGCCCGACAGTTTCTCGCCCATCCATACTCGCTAACATATTCGGTCATGCCCCCACTGAAATATCACAGCACTCCCCGGAGGTCCTACTACGATCTTTGCAGCAGTATTGCGAATACTACCTTCCTGTTCTAATTTTCCGTTATCTGCCGTTTCACCATAACCTCTGCCATATCTTCCCTTCCCTGTCTTACATATGGCATATCTTACCTTACGTAACTATGTAACACGACTTGGGATGACCTCTCATAGCACTCCCTACCACCTGTCATCCCTCTTATGTCTAACCAATATTTCTTACGTTATCACGCCTCCTCATGTAACACCTATATTTCCCAGTGTCATAGTAAGATCCTAGTATATTTAGTTTTCTACACCTATTATTCATTCTTCGTCTTGCTATCACATTTCTTACACCGATCATAATTCTCAGTGCCTAACCATGACTCCCTCATGAATTCTATTACCTGTCGTATAATCTGATACCTTCCATGCCATGTAGATACTTGACATGGAGTACACGATTCCATTGGAACACTTCGAATGTAACAACAGTAATAAAGTGTACACAATATTCAATACCTTAAGTACTAAGGGACACTTCTAGATCGTCAACTGTGTTGATGTTATCATAAATAATAAAGCTGATATCAACATCATATATAATCTGTTCACACACACACACACACACAACACGACACAGAGTCAAGATAGAATACACGTTCCCCGTGCAATGAGCCACTACCTTATAAAAGAAGCGCACCCTTCGATTAACGAAGACGGCACATGGGGATTCCAATGGTAGCGCGGCCATGAGATAAACTCGGACATTCTTTGTCTCATCAGGACAAGCCTAGCACATACCTACCATGCCACGTCCTACATTAATATAGCCTCTCCTCTTGTTTTGCATCTACCATGAATCCTTCAGCCTGACCATAATATTACATCAGTTTTCCATGATCTGATCTGCCTTACTGCAAGTTCTCGCACATCCCATGACTCTTGTGCCAAAACATAACCTCTTTTATAGCATCCATCTCCTTATCTCCCTTACCATGGTCTGTCTGATACTTATCATGGGCATCAGTATTTGGTCAGACGCTCCCATTTCCCCATCTATAACATCTTTCAGCTTCTCGCTTATCAATAAAGACCAGACACATGACCTGTCTACTACTGTTAATCATCCTCAACATCCACTCGCCTCTGCCCACACTTATTTTCCCTAATTCTTCCTCACAGTCCATTTCTTCCCCTCATTTTGCTCATCTCTATCCCCACCACTACCTACATCATCATCCTTCTCTTCCCATTCGTTTCAATTTCATTCTGAAGGAAGTACACACACACACACACACACATATATATATATATATATATATATATATATATATATATATATATATATATATATATACATATATATATATATAAAGTGTACTTCCTATGAGTCCACGGGGAAAATGAAACACGATAAGTTCCCAAGTGCACTTTCGTGTAATAATCACATCATCAGGGGAGACACAAGAGAGAAATATAAGTCAGTTGATATATATCGAAGATACGAAGCTAGGACGCCATTTGGTAAACATGCGCATGTTTACCAAATGGCGTCCTAGCTTCGTATCTTCGATGTATATCAACTGACTTATATTTCTCTCTTGTGTCCCCCCTGATGATGTGATTATTACACGAAAGTGCACTTGGGAGCTTATCGTGTTTCATTTTCCCGTGGACTCATAGGAATATACACACATATACATACACAGACATATACATAAATACACATATATATAATCATACTTGCTTGCCTTCATCCATTCCTGGGGTTACCCCGCCTCACAGGAAACAGCATCGCTACCCCCTGTGTGTTTTAGTTGAGACGGTGCAGGCAAGCGACTGCCATAAGCAAGGCTATCTTATTAACGCTATCTATCTATCTATATATACTTCTCTTTTTCCATACATGCCTTTTCCCCGCTTGAACGAGGTAGCGACAAAAACAGATGACTGAACTTTAGAGGCAAAAGCCTCACATGGCTCCTTGCTCTGTACCTTCTTTTGGAAAGTAATACAGGGAGGATTTCCAGCCCCAGCTCCCGCCCCTCATGGTCACCTTCTAAGACACGCAAGGAATACATAAGCAGCATTCTTTCTCTATATCCCTCAGGATGATATATATATATATATACATTCCCTGGGGATAGGCGAGAAAGAATACTTCCCACGTATTCCCTGCGTGTCGTAGAAGGCGACTAAAAGGGGAGGGAGCGGGGGGCTGGAAATCCTCCCGTCTCGTTTTTTTTTTTTTTTTTCTAATTTTCCAAAAGAAGGAACAGAGGGGGCCAGGTGAGGATATTCCAAAAAAGGCCCAGTCCTCTGTTCTTAACGCTACCTCGCTAACGCGGGAAATGGCGAATAGTTTAAAAGAAAGAAAAAAAAAAAATACATATATATATATATATATATATATATATATATATATATATATATATATATATATATATATATATACATACATACATATATATATATCCTAGTCTAAGCCATGTACCCCTTGGGGTAGGATAAACACTCGGGTTGACTGTGGACCGACTGCCGCGACCAGGACTCGAACCTATGCGCTCGACCCTGGGTGGCCTGTCAATGCGTCGTCAGTTAGCAACTCGTAAACGCTACACCACGGAGGTCCACCACCACTTTAATACATTTCATTCCCTTTTCATGGTACTGGCTGAGGACGCCCTGGTCTGTCACTCAACCGTGTTCTCTGTCTACGACCGAACGTTCTCTGTCTCACCCTGTCGCGTTCAAGCTCTCGACAGGTGCCTCATGTCCACAATTCCTAGGTCTCCAGCCTATATTCATATGCATCTCTTGAGATGCTTAAGGAGAAAATTCTTCTCTTAAAATAAAGTGGTATTTGTTAATAGTGCACCCGATGACTACATTAGTAATCGGGACATGAGAAGCCAATATTCTCTCAAGAGACTTTGGCATATCCAATGGCTGTCAGACTCTGCCCTGTGCTTAATATCTACAGAGTGGAGAGCTCTCAGAGACCACTAGGAATATATCCTTGGGTACATGGGTGTTCCAAGCCGGACGCCAGAAAAGTGTCAGTAAATCAACGACAATCGGTGGAGGTTTCCTTTCACGAAAATAAATGGGTAAATTTGATATCGTTCAGTGTAATTCGATATTGTTCAGTGCTCTGCCAAAAGATGAATTCCTGGGTTACGGAAACACAATGGAAAAATTATGCGTATGAATAACACCAAGCACCAAACACATGAAAAAAAGATGGCGGGATAAAGGAAATGCTGAAAAAACAAAATATACAAAAGACATAGTAAGAACTTGGCAAGACTGCCCTGACCAGGATGGCACGACCACAGACTTGCAAAACAGACACAAAAATACAAGAAGTGACCAAACTTACACTGGACAAGTAGCAAGTTTCAAAGCTGATGGGATACTTTACTAAACAATGTCCAAACTTCTGCGGCAATTTTCCGAGCTGCTACAGAGTCTGACTGGCAACACAGACCTAACTCCTTTTACCACCACATCTCTCTTATTTAATCATATCTTATTAGACCAACCCTCCACACACAACAAAGTGTCCTCAAACATTTCGCCTCCAACACATCAACCCCGTTCCATACTTCTTCGTGAACGGCCCACACTTCCCGTCCACACAGCACCGTTGGGAATAAAATACCATAACAACGTCTTTACCCTCACAGCCAGTGATCTCTCTTTCCTCACACTCCTGAACGCGTCCAGAACCTTTGTGTTCTTACCCACCCTATGGTTCACTTCAACTCCCATAGTTCCATCTGCTGACCTGTCGACTCCTGGGTGTCTAAAAAATTCCAATTCCTCCTGATTCTCTCCGTTCAAACTTATACACTTACTAACCTGTCTCTCTCAATGTTAAACCTAATAACCTTGCTTTTCTTTACGCTTACTCGGAACCTTCTCCTTTCACATCCTCCCAAAATCATAAACACGCTTCTACAGTTCCTTCCTCAAATCAGCACATGCACCGTAACATCAACAAACAATGACTAATTTCCTTTGGGTTCCTCCACCTCCGACAGACTGTAGACCTGCCCCTCTCTCAATGACCCTTGCATTCAGCTCACTCACCAACCTTTCCATACAAAGATTAAACAGTCATGGTGACATTACACACCCCTACCACAGACATACATTTACCCAAAACGACTTACTCTCCTCTCTTCTTGCTCGCACATCTATCTTTTTCTTTAGCTGAGGCGGCACGGGCAACTGAGGCCCTAGTCAGGACCATCCCATGAAAGCTATACATATATATATATTGTATGTATCACAGACTAAGCCAGATGCCAATCTTATTGACCAAGTTCTCAGGGTGGATTGTTGAACAGCTGGGTTGACTGTGGACCAACTGCCACAACCAGGATTCGAGCGTTATGCGCTCGACCCTGAGCGGCCCGCAATTGCGTCACGCTCGGAAACGCTCACCACTACACCCTGGAGGTTCATTCTCTTGATAGAAACTCCTCACTGTATTAAGTAGCTTTCCTCTCAGAATACATATTCGGAACACTTTACACAAAGCATCTCTGTCAGCCCTATGAAAAGCTTTCTCCAGATCCATATCACAAAAAAAAATTCTTCCTTTTCTCTTAGGTATTTCTCACACAGATACTTCAATGCAAAAAGATGTATCCAAAATCCTCTACCACTCCTGAAACCATTAACCCCCCCCCCCCACCTCCTCAATCTGTTGCTCTGTGAATGCCACTACCTGTTAATTACCACTCTACCATATAACTTACCAGGTACAGTCAACAGACTTACACCTCTGCAATTCAAACATTCACATAAATCCCCCTCATTATACAGTGGCATTCGAGCATTCTGCTAATTCTCAGCAACCTCATCTTCAGGCATACATACAAAGACAACCCGAATTACCCAAGACCTGTGGAGGAAACACAAGTAAAAGGCAAGCAACAGAAGGATAACCGTGTATAGATTCGTTACATAACAACAAATTAGCTTATCATCACCTGAGTATACGACCGATGTATTCTTAACCTACTCGCCTGAAGCTGACATGTACATCGCAGAGATGCAGTTAGATATTCAACGCGCATGTCCACTATTCTGAAGGACGGCAGGTATCGTTTTGCATTATTGAAACGAAATGAAGAACTCGAACAGGCTTCCAGATTTTTCTCTTTATTAATAAACAAAGGAAGACAAGGGAATTCAGACAGCAACAGACCACTGGGTCTTCACGAGGCTGTTTGTGATAGTGGAATATATCAGAAACTTACAGATTGGTGTGGTGACAGTTAGAAGGTATACAAAAACAGAATAATCTGCAGTTTGTCACGGTGACTTAAAGACGTGGCCTTGAAGGGAATAATTATCAAACGTTTGCATAGTTCTGCTTTCAACCACCCTCACTAGGCAAATCGTTCCTTATGTTTACAATCCGGCTGAAGAAAAAGTACTTCGCCTCATTGTAGGTAAAATATTTGCACACGCATTTAAGCACAAACTCAGAAACGCTCCATCCAACTCACTACAGAACGCTCATAACCTACCATATTCACCACAACACCACTCTGATAACCCACTGCCTTTGCCAGTAAGCAGCTTCATCCAGCCACTACACAACCTCCACTCCACATCCTGGTAACCTCAAAATCTTTATCGTCACATAGCCTCAGTGGTGACCTACCACCCTCGTCGATATACCGTCACAATGACCATGACCGTCAACACTATACAAACCCAAGGCGTCAGCTACCTTCACTATCATACAACCCCTACATATCCACCACCCACACCACTACACAACCCTAGCGACCTACAAATCTAGTTACTTCATGACCCAAGAAACACTACACCTTAACCGCTTCTCAAACTCACTTGGACATCCTTGCCACTACAAGTTCCTCTCTGACGTACTCCTCTCACGCTGTACAGCCATAATGCTCATCTACGTTCAACACTACTGATTCCTGACAACCTCCCACATCTTCATGACCACACTGGGTCACCATTTTCGCTCTCATGTAAACCCCATTAAGCCATTAATTGCTCTATTTTATAAATCCTATAATTCGCCATTATCACCCTTACACAATTTTTGTATTCCACCAAACAAGTCACCATTTAACCCCAATGGCCCCTCACCCGACCCTGCAACTCACCGCCTTTTGTCATGACACAACCCCTGCAACTCGCCACCTTCGCTACAACACATTAACCCACCAACCCTGCTACCACACAACCCCAGTTAACAGCTCCCCTCATCACTCGACCACAGTGAGACACTGTCCGCGTCATAAAGGGTCAATGAACAAACCATCCTGGGCAATGAGACGGATCGACAACGACCCAGCCTCAAAATTCTCAGGTACTTCGAGCACCTCCAACCCCTTGAGCGCCACTCTCCTCATCTGTTGTGTCCTCACGTCACCATGACATTGTTCCTCCTCGTTACCTACCACTAGCGAGCACAACAGCAACCTTTCCCATTTTTTCTCAAAGATTTTTCCATAACCAGAGTCAAATATTTATCACATACTGATCGGAGGCCTCACCATTCTGTTTTTTTTTGTACCTCCACTTTACTGCTGCACATATATCAACATTTATTTTTTTTTATGCGAGGTAGGGAAGGTACTAGTCTGGCAGCGCCAGGCTGCCACCATAACGCTATATATTTTCAGAAACTGGAAATATTCACATCGGCACCAGAATCATAAAGAAAGTAGTAGTAGTAGTAACAGTAGTAACAGTAGTAGTAGTAATGATGATACTGCTAGCAGTAGTAGTAGTAGTAATAATAATAACAATAATAATAATAATAATAATAATAATAATAATAATAATAATAATAACAACACGAGATAGCAACAGCGATAATTCCTCACGTCAGCCAAGGCTTTGGCAATTTCGGTCACAGTCGCATGAAAATCCGCTGGAATTGTGGGATCTGTGGTAGTCCTCCGCTGTGATGCTGCCGGCCAGAGGGAGGCATTACTGGCTGCCTCACCCCTCACCATGTTCTGACCAGCCAGCCTCCCCCAACCCTCATGTTGTGACCAGACACGCTACGATATTCAGTCCAACTTCCTCCAACCACCTCTCGTAGTAACCAGACACGCTCCAGTAATCTGACCAGTCCTCTCTCATTCTGACCAGGTATAATACTGATTCTCGTCATCAATGTTGTAATCAGACAACCTAGCGCATATTGTGACCTGACACTTTCTAATTGGTCTCACTCATGACTGGTGCAGGTGGGGTCCAATATTCGGACCAGGCTCGTTCATACATGGCCACCTGGCCAATGCTGTCCAACATTCTGAACAGGACTCCCCATATCTGGAGCTGTCGCCTTTCTACTCTGAATAATCTTGCCCATATTTTCTACCACTAGGCCATATTTCAAACTTTTTCACCGACACTTTTTCCCCCCTCAGAATTTTGAGAACCCAAGCGATACTTTTTTTTCCCTACGTATCCAGCAAGTTTCACTTTTACGATCATTTCGCTGCCTAATATAAATCCAACAGTTTCACATACATTTCACATTTCTATGAATAACATATCTACTATTCCGATTAAATCCCGTCAATGCCTCACCTTTCGTCTATGTTCTCATCAGCCTTCCAGATCTTCTAAGCAGCTTTGAATATATTCTGAGCAACTTAGATCTAATATTTAGGTATAAACATGCGTCGTGACAACTCATTATTCTAACCTATAGCTTTCGTTCACCTTATATCGTCGGTATGTTGACGACTCAAGCCGATTTACTGATGCTTGCGTAGTTTCCCCACACCATTCCTGTTCATACTTTGTCCAGCCCAACCCCCATTTTTTCTATTGGGCTTGTTCACACAGCATACTTGCTCGTCCGTTCTGTTTCTGTTTAAAAAGCGGAACTTTTCTTTCTCGTAAGCATGCGTTGGGACAATCCATCCCTAAGAATATTGGCTCACTTTCCCTATTCTATAGATACTATTTTGTTTTTTGTTCTGCTTCATCGCTTGATTACTGTGTGGCCGTTGGCAACTCATGGGTGGGCCGTTTTGAGAACTTTCTCTTACTAAACCTCAAAGTTCTGGAACTCTCTACCCCTCTCATGTCTTAATCCAATAACTCTGACCTAAAACATTTTGAAAGACAGGTTTTTCACCTTCCTTCAAAATTTGTAAAAAGTTTCCCTTGTCTCCTCTACTTCCCTTTCATTAACCTCATTATATTTCAATTAAGGCCCGGCCATAATATGGACTTTTATCCGTGACTGGTGCCTCCAACGTAAAGAAAAAGATATTAGAACCTTCTCCACACGGAGGCTGGCTGGTTGCTTGGTTGTGCTTTAAGCCTATCAGTTGCAAGGGTCATTAAGGCCGTCAATGTCAATCCACTAACCAAAATATATCTAACATTTTCAGGATACGATTAAATCTAAGACCAATTACGCTCACTATGGACCAATTACACTCTCACTATGGACCAATTACACTCACTATGGACCAATTACACTCACTATGGACCAATTACACTCGCACTATGGACCAATTGCACTCTCACTATGAATGTTTTGGTTTTAACATCGGATAATTCCTTTTCTGCGTCGGCGAAAGTAAAGTGGATGAGGCTGAACATGATATAATCGGAGGAAAATGAATATGTCATTTCCCCCACATAGCAGGTATGTTGTTGTTGTTGTTGTTGCAGATAAGCCGGGTCTCTGCCTGCCTCTGGCTCTTGTCCTTTAAAAAAAAAAAAAACACAGCCCATCTCCACACTTGTTCCGAGCTGGGATCACTGTATGGCACTTCAGATCTTCACTCCCTCGTACACCACATCGAGCCACAGCCACTCTACAAAAAAAAAACATTTTCTTTTTCCTTTTTTACGCAACTGCAAGACTTATCTGTCACTATAGCATTGTTTTTTCCTGACGTGAATTACCACGGGTTACGTGACAAGATTTTAGAATGGGTTACTCGTTACAGCAAAAGAGAGAGAGAGAGAGAGAGAGAGAGAGAGAGAGAGAGAGAGAGAGAGAGAGAGAGAGAGAGAGAGAGAGAGAGAGAGGAAGGAAGAGGGAGAGGGAGGAAGGAAGAGTCCTCTCCAACATTATTTGCCACTGATCACCCCTGAGCCCTCCCCTGTGCGGTGGAAAGTATTGTCACTCTTCGCTAATTGCCTCGTCTCAGATTAATGTTAATTAAAAACTTTTTTCGTCCCCGCCTTTTCCGAAGCGAAAGTTGCCAGTGATAATTACTGCTTATCTTACCTTATGCATGTGCGGTAATGGAAGTGGGGGGGTGGGGGTTTCTTCCCCCGGAAAGGGAGAGGGGAGGATGTGTGTTATATGTCCTCCACTCCCTTACCGCCCCGGGAAGACATGCTCCGGTCATGCACAAGGTTTACGGATTTTCTTGCCGCTCGTGAGCTTACTACTTTCCCTTGGTAGTGTAGTGATACAAACGACGACATGTATGTGGAGATGATGTACAGGCCAACGTCATGACCACCTAAATTTTAGCACGGCAAAGAAACTATGTACACTTCTTGCTCCAGGTGTCCATTCTACCCTTATAAGGTTCCTGCAGCACTCAGGCAGCTGGCCACATCCACCAGTCAGAGACCACAGGTCATAAAGTGTTAGGATGATGTATGTGTGTGCGTCTAGTGTACACAGTGCAGGGCAACTGAGTAGTAAGTAAGTCCTCGGTGTCTTCTTTATGGGGTGTGCATCGTGGACATGAAGGCTTTTAACGTATGTTTATTCGGTGCTTGCAGATGGATTATGTCCAGAGCGTAAACGGGAGAGCGTGACTCGCCTTTGTCTGGGGAGTGTGGTTTCTAATGGGTGTATGTCTGGTGGGTTGGAATATATGACCGTCGACTGTTCAGTGCTTGTCACGTTACCACAACTTGTATGAGTGTTGTCAATGTTATCTTTGTTGTGGTTGAGGAGATCTGCGAGTAGCGGTTGCTGAATGTGAGGCAGGGGTAAGCTTTCATTTTAATCTAGGGGTTGTTGGTTAGCCACAGAGTGGTTTGGGTGGGAGGGGTAAAGTGCTGTAGCATTGAACCGAGTGCCAAGCATGTTGAGGTGGGACTGCATTGGGAGGATATTCATTTCATTGTGAAAGTGATGAATGTTTGTGGTTGTTTAGCAATTTGCGACTAAGAGCACTGCTTTATGTGGTTTGCAACTTTTTTACATTTGCTTTTGAGAAGGTGGAAGATCATGCAGGTGAGGCACAACCTAAATTGGAGGAGATGAATTATGTGCATAAGATACCGAGGGATTTCCTTTTTTTTTTTTTTTTCTTTGTCCAGATCTGATGCCAGTCAGTGTTCTCGGAGCATTTAGCTTTTGTGGTGCTTTTGTAGTGATGTTATTGGTGTGGGAAGTGAATGTCACATGTGTTTCCTACGTGAAGCGTAGAATGATTGGTGTTTTGCCTACTTGGAGCGACTCTGCATTCAAGGAGACCGAAGGGTGTGAGTTGGATTTATGTCTATGTGGAGATCATTGGATAACTTTCACCCTAACCACTCCATAACTAACCACCCAATTAGAAATCAAAAGCTCACCCTGTCCCACACTTCAGCATCCTCTACCAACAGATCCCCCACACCCCCAACACACAGAACACTGACATAACACGTAAACACTGAATTATCCCGGTAAACACTAAAATATCAACCTCTCGCCTCAGTCTTAAATTCTTTCTCATACACCCGTCAGAAACCGCACTCACTAGACAAACACGCAGTTCACACTCTTCGGCTTACGCTCTAGGCATCACTAGTCAGTACAACACTACAAATGGCGTTTCTGTATATTTCAATACCCTTAATGCTCACGTTGCAAATCCCATAGAGAAGGCACCAAACACGTACTACTCAGCTGTCCTGCACTTTCCACATAAAGAAGCACACACAACATCACAAAACGTTATGACCTACGGTCCCGACTGGCAGACGTGGCCAACTTCCTGAGTGCTTCAGGAGTTTCACAAGAACAGAAGGGATTCCTGGGGCAGGAAGGCATGGTGTATACACACACACACACACACACACACACACATTATATATATATATATATATATATATATATATATATATATATATATATATATATATATATATATATATATATATATATATACAGGCGGTGTGGAATTAACACTTCCCACGTATTCCCCTTATGTCGTAGAGGGCGACTATGGGGGACGGAAGCAGGGGGCTGGAAACCCTATCCTTCTTCTCTCGTAATTTCTAAGTTATAGTAGAAGAAGTAGCCATGCAGGGAATGCTCATCCTCCTCGAAGGCTTAGACCTGGTTTTTTTTTAGTGTGCTTGGGTGTATCCTAAATGATGAGGAAGAGATAGGTAGAATGTTTGAGGAGAGGAACCTGGATGATCTGGCCCTGAGTGAAACATGGCGCAAGGGTAAAGATGAAAAGCGGCTGGGGAACACCGTCAGAACAAAGTCAGGGGATAGTGTGAGGGTTAACGTTAAGGAAGGGGTAGCACTTATGCTGAAGGAGGAGTTTTGAGAATGTGTGAATGTGTGAAAGTGTAAGGAAGTGAGCACCAGAATGATGCGAGCAAAAACGGAATTGGATTACGAGAGGTGGATGATTACTGGTGCTTCTGCATCTAGCCACGAGAAAAAGACGAAGAGAGGAGAATGTTTTAGGAGAAGATGAGTTGGTATGTCAGCAAATTTGATATAAGAGATCGGGTATTGGTAGTGGGTGATTTGAATGTGAAATGAGTAATGCAAAAAGTGAGGGTATAAACAGGGAGAGCATGGGGAGAGGGTATTAATGCAATGAGGTGAATGAAGTGATGAACAGTTTGTAGATTGGGCTTGTGTGCTGAGAAAGGACTGGGGATAGGGACTAATTGGTTTAAGAAGAGGGACATACATAAGTATACGCGGAGTAGGAAAGATGATAAGCGGCCATTACAGGATTACGTACTATAGGACTACTGGCATGCAAAAGAGACCCTTCGACGTGAATATACTGAGAAGGAAGTTGGTAGTATGGTCAAAGCGAGGGTAATGATTTAGAGTCATTTGGAATGAATTGTAGAGTCATTTGGAATGAATTGTAGAGTCATTTGGAAGAGAGGAAATTAAGTAGGTGAGAAGAGGGTGGTGCAAATAAATAAGCTTGCGAAAGAGGCTTGTGTGAAGAAATACCATGAGAGCTTGAAGGTAAGAAATGGCAAAAGGTGAAAGTAATCGAAGCTAGGGGAGTCGGTGAAGAATGGGAAGCATTTAAGGAAGCAGTGCTGGCAGGTGTGGTAGAAGTGTGAGGCATGCGGAAAGTGGGAGGTGAGCAGGTGAGAAAGGGTATTGAGAGATGGAATAACGAATCAAGTTGCCAGTGAAAGAGAGAAGAGCCGCACATGGGTGGTACTTACAAGGAAAGAGTGCATGTAAATCGAAGATGTACAAGAAAAAGCTGTTCGTTGTCAAGAGGGAGGTGCTGGGGCTGAAAAAGAAGGCAAATGAGAGTTGGGTTGAACGAATATCAACAGACTTCAGGGAAAATAAGAAAAAGAAAATATTTTGGAAGGAGGTTGACGGTGGGATAAGACAGCAATTAGGAACATCAGTGAAGGAGGCAAACGGGGAAATGATAACAGACAGTGATGGGGTGAAGAGATGGAGTGAGTACTTTGAAGGATTGTTGAATGCAATTGATGATAGGGTGGCAGATGTTGGGTATTTGCGTCGGGGAAGTATGCAAAGTGAGAGAATCATAGCAAATGGTTTGATGAAGAGAGATTAGCTGGCGAATGCCCTGTGTAAGGGGTAATGTGGCAAGTTGGCTGGAGTGGACAGGACTGCAGTTGAATTTCTCAAGAAAGAAGGAGACAGTGTTCTTGATTAGATCATCGAAATTTTTAATGAATATATGGCTCAAGGTGAAATGCCTATGGATTGGTGGAATACATGTATAGTTCTACTGCATGAAGGCAAAAGGGACGAAAGTGACTTCGAATTACAATGGTATAAGTTTGTTGCGTGTACCAGGTAAGTTGTACGGGAGAGTGGTTATTGAGAGGATGGTGACATGTATGGAACATCAGACAAGAGAAAAGCAAAGTAAGTGGTTTCAGTAGTAGAGAATGTGTGGATCGGGTGTTTGATATGAATTATCTGTAAGAGAGACAGAGAAAGAGAAGGATTTGTATGTAGCATGTATGGATCTAGAGAAAGCATGTACTCGGGTTGACATATACCATGCAGAAGGTTTGAGAGGAAGTTTTTTGAAACAGTGCGGATATTTTGAGGAAAATAAGACATGAGTGTGAGCAGGAACAGAGAAGGATGAATTGTTTCACTTGAAGGTGGGGTTTAGGCAGGGGTGAGTGATGTCACCGTGGCTGTTTAATCACTTTATGGATGGGGTGGTGAGAAAAGTGAATGCAAAGATTTTAGAGAGAGAGGGGCAAGTCTGTAGTGTGTTTGGAGGTTAGGAAACATGACAGGCGAGTCAGATGATGCTTGCTGATGATGCATTTCTGGTGGCGAATTAGGATGAAAAATTGTAAAAGCGAGTCTGAGTTTGTCACTGTATTTGAAAGGAAAAAAATGTGAGTTGATGTTAAGATTATCGAATTCGAGTAGGGAAAACAGACGGGTCAAATGGAGTGTGAGCATGACTGAAAAGAACCTGAAGAAAGGGGAGGGTTTCAGTTACCTGGAAGTAGGGGCTCTAGATGAAAAAGTGTGGAAGAGGATGAACGTGATGGAAACGAAAAAAGTGAGGACAATATGTGGTGTAAAGAAGGTTTATGTAATAAAAGATAATTGGGTAAGGAAAAGTCGTGGAAGTGGGAAGGGTGTGTATGAAACAGTTGAAGAGGGTTTGCTGAAAGGGCTTGGACTATGAGAAGGATGATTAAAGATAGGCTGAATAAGAGGATACGCATGACGGAAGTGGAGAGTACAAGAAGGGGAAAACCGAGGAAGATGTAGAAGAATGGAGTGGTTGATGTTCTCCGTGATCAGAGCCTTTACATACAGGAAAGAGGCGTTATGGGAGAGCCAACTCTGTGGTATACAGGGGGAGACGTGTTGTCAATAACCTGAACCAGGACATAAGAAGCGGTTAAAGGATACCAGAGAAAATTCTGAGGAGCTAGGTTGTGGATAAGGGGCTCTGGCGTCGGTGCATTATACATGGCAGCTGAAAAGTGGATGAGAGCGGAGGAGGCCGTTCGTCATCTGTTTTTGGCGCTACTTCCATAACATATTCAACATCTCCAATATACTTACTGCGCCCTCTCTTTATCTCTCTGCCTGTAAATCCCCTCCCCCCACATGTGCTCCCTTCACTGATACTCAGATTTGTTTTCTTGTTCTCCTCTCACAATCCCCATTCTTCCAAAACAATACCTTATTCTCCCTGAACTTTGCCGGTACTCTCTCTACCCCAGCTTCATTTGCTCCCTTTCCCAGACCTTGCATCTTACTCATGACCTCCCACTGCTACCTTTTGTACATCTTCCAATCATTCGTACTCCTTCCCTGCAGATGATGCCTATACACCTCTCGTCTCTCTTTCACGAACAATTTAATTTTCTCATCCCATTGTTCACTACCCTGTTTCACACGCCCTCATCCCGCCTTCAACATGCTGCACACTTCTCTCCCACACATAAGCACGGCTTCCCTAAATGCCTCTCATTCCTCGCCCACTCCCATAGTTGTTTATATAACCGCAGGGCTCTTTCTCCAGGTCTTTAATATTGCTTTTTTCCTGCAGTTTCAAAGGTGCGATACATCAGTAGCAGGGAAAGGATGGACTTCCATGGATTGAGAAATTCTTCGACGAGATTGAAGGTCCACGATACAAATTCGCCGAATACGAACTTTCATTGCTACGTAACCACAAACAAGTGAACCCTACCATATATATATATATATATATATATATATATATATATATATATATATATATATATGTACAGAATGGAAAAAGGTGAGAACAATGGAAGTAAGGGGAGTGGGGGAGGAATGGGATGTATTTAGGGAATCAGTGATGGATTGCGCAAAAGATGCTTGTGGCATGAGAAGAGTGGGAGGTGGGCTGTTTAGAAAGGGTAGTGAGTGGTGGGATGAAGAAGTAAGAGTATTAGTGAAAGAGAAGAGAGAGGCATTTGGACGATTTTTGCAGGGAAAAAATGCAATTGAGTGGGAGAAGTATAAAAGAAAGAGACAGGAGGTCAAGAGAAAGGTGCAAGAGGTGAAAAAAAGGGCAAATGAGAGTTGGGGTGAGAGACTATCAGTAAATTTTAGGGAGAATAAAAAGATGTTCTGGAAGGAGGTAAATAGGGTGCGTAAGACAAGGGAGCAAATGGGAACTTCAGTGAAGGGCGTAAATGGGGAGGTGATAACAAGTAGTGGTGATGTGAGAAGGAGATGGAATGAGTATTTTGAAGGTTTGTTGAATGTGTCTGATGACAGAGTGGCAGATATAGGGTGTTTGGGTCGAGGTGGTGTGCAAAGTGAGAGGGTTAGGGAAAATGATTTGGTAAACAGAGAAGAGGTAGTAAAAGCTTTGCGGAAGATGAAAGCCGGCAAGGCAGCAGGTTTGGATGGTATTGCAGTGGAATTTATTAAAAAAGGGGGTGACTGTATTGTTGACTGGTTGGTAAGGTTATTTAATGTATGTATGACTCATGGTGAGGTGCCTGAGGATTGGCGGAATGCGTGCATAGTGCCATTGTACAAAGGCAAAGGGGATAAGAGTGAGTGCTCAAATTACAGAGGTATAAGTTTGTTGAGTATTCCTGGTAAATTATATGGGAGGGTATTGATTGAGAGGGTGAAGGCATGTACAGAGCATCAGATTGGGGAAGAGCAGTGTGGTTTCAGAAGTAGTAGAGGATGTGTGGATCAGGTGTTTGCTTTGAAGAATGTATGTGAGAAATACTTAGAAAAGCAAATGGATTTGTATGTAGCATCTATGGATCTGGAGAAGGCATATGATAGAGTTGATAGAGATGCTCTGTGGAAGGTATTAAGAATATATGGTGTGGGAGGCAAGTTGTTAGAAGCAGTGAAAAGTTTTTATCGAGGATGTAAGGCATGTGTACGTGTAGGAAGAGAGGAAAGTGATTGGTTCTCAGTGAATGTAGGTTTGCAGCAGGGGTGTGTGATGTCTCCATGGTTGTTTAATTTGTTTATGGATGGGGTTGTTAGGGAGGTAAATGCAAGAGTCTTGGAAAGAGGGGCAAGTATGAAGTCTGTTGGGGATGAGAGAGCTTGGGAAGTGAGTCAGTTGTTGTTCGCTGATGATACAGCGCTGGTGGCGGATTCATGTGAGAAACTGCAGAAGCTGGTGACGGAGTTTGGTAAAGTGTGTGGAAGAAGAAAGTTAAGAGTAAATGTGAATAAGAGCAAGGTTATTAGGTACAGTAGGGTTGAGGGTCAAGTCAATTGGGAGGTGAGTTTGAATGGTGAAAAACTGGAGGAAGTGAAGTGTTTTAGATATCTGGGAGTGGATCTGTCAGCGGATGGAACCATGGAAGCGGAAGTGGATCATAGGGTGGGGGAGGGGGCGAAAATTTTGGGAGCCTTGAAAAATGTGTGGAAGTCGAGAACATTATCCCGGAAAGCAAAAATGGGTATGTTTGAAGGAATAGTAGTTCCAACAATGTTGTATGGTTGCGAGGCGTGGGCTATGGATAGAGTTGTGCGCAGGAGGATGGATGTGCTGGAAATGAGATGTTTGAGGACAATGTGTGGTGTGAGGTGGTTTGATCGAGTAAGTAACGTAAGGGTAAGAGAGATGTGTGGAAATAAAAAGAGCGTGGTTGAGAGAGCAGAAGAGGGTGTTTTGAAATGGTTTGGGCACATGGAGAGAATGAGTGAGGAAAGATTGACCAAGAGGATATATGTGTCGGAGGTGGAGGGAACGAGGAGAAGAGGGAGACCAAATTGGAGGTGGAAAGATGGAGTGAAAAGGATTTTGTGTGATCGGGGCCTGAACATGCTGGAGGGTGAAAGGAGGGCAAGGAATAGAGTGAATTGGAGCGATGTGGTATACAGGGGTTGACGTGCTGTCAGTGGATTGAATCAGGGCATGTGAAGCGTCTGGGGTAAACCATGGAAAGCTGTGTAGGTATGTATATTTGCGTGTGTGGACGTATGTATATACATGTGTATGGGGGGGGGGGCCATTTCTTTCGTCTGTTTCCTTGCGCTACCTCGCAAACGCGGGAGACAGCGACAAAGCAAAAAAAAAGAAAAAATATATATATATATATATATATATATATATATATATAGAGAGAGAGAGAGAGAGAGAGAGAGAGAGAGAGAGAGAGAGAGAGATCGCTCATCTGAGGACACATGCTTAACATCACGATTATACAAACGATTCCTTTTTCAAAATGGAAATCATCGCGAGAAACAGAGGGAAAAAAAAATAGTTGAGCGCCGTTTGCTTTTAGCTCCCGTGTAACCTCATGCACAGTGCAACACTGTGCCACAGAACTTCATTTAACCAGATGTCACAGTTTAGATCGAACTGGCAAATAGAAGTTTAGTTAATGTTTGTTTAGGCGTAAACAGGATTTTCCTTCTAGTCTTCCCTTCTGTAAGTACTGAATATTATTCTTTTCCTTTATGTTGTTCCCTATTCCCTTGGGTCTTCATGAATATATGAGTGAATGAGCGGACCTTATCATAAGTGGATCTGTGCCTACATGCTTATGCTGAGTCTGGCATATAAAAACTTATGTCGCTGAGTTATAATGGAAATGAGCATCACCTGAGACTAACATACATGGGGTCTGAAGCTATGGGAAAACCTAACAAGAAGATTCCAATTAGATGAGGAAGCCAATCACACTCCTTTCATTTCTCAAAACGACATATTAACTACGATTCACCAGTGAAGAAATTTCTGTTTTGAAGTATCGGTACAGAAAGAATCCAGGCGCCATACCTCAGCCTAACAATGAATACCACGGTATGTGGCCAAAATGCCACGGCCAGCTGGCACCTCCTGTGTTACAGGCCCTCAGGCTGATCAATGGCAGGGGCCTGGCGTTGGTGAGATGGGGGAGGGTGGGAGAGTTTTACTGTAAGAGGAATACTGAGGGATGTTCTGCTGGCATATGGGTTGATGTGTGAGTCTGCCGATTACATGTAGAGTGATGGATGACTCATGGTGACGGATGACTGGTGTCTGCTGAAGGCTGGGATGTACAGAGGGTGTCTATTGGTGCCTATGGTCATGGGCAAAGTTTGCTTTTGACTGGGAGGTGAATTTTCTGTCATTTGTCCCTTCAGTATGACGATTTAAGTACAACGAATCAGCTTTTCCAGTGTAAAATTAAACACTTCTAAAACATCGACTGGACCAATAAATACTAAATATAATACCAAAATTTAACCTCTAAAATAAACCTAAACTTTTTCAAGTGATGATTTAATCCCTTGAATAACATAACCTCGAACACAAATAAGTCAACCTCTTGAACAGAGATACCCAACCTCTCGAATTCTACATTTTATGACCTCAATTACGAGGACTTAAACCCTCGTATAACACGATTTAAGCCTTCGATTACGACGACTTAAAATCCTCTCGAAATGGGCCAATTAACTTCTCTATTATGATAAATTACCACCTAGAATACGAGGTCGTAACTTTTCATTACGACCGTTAAACATGTCGGATGCGATGTCGTGACGTAATCCCTTAATAAGAGAGCCATCTTGCTGTACTACACAGTAGGAGAGTACACTTGGCTACAACAGATGACCCGTGGGTACATGTTCATGTGTTGAGGAAAACCCTTTACTTGGTATCCCAAAATGAATATGAGCCTTAAATGATGAAATGGAAAATAGGTCTCGATCACATGCAAAGAACGTTTTAGCTTCGATAATGAGACAGTAAGTTTCCCGTTTAAGTCACGAAATGATAGTGTGTACAAGGATAATCCTTCACACAGTTTTCTGCAGGGTTGTTCATTTGCAGCTTCTGTGAAGGAGGAGACATCATGGCAAACGAACACTGAAAGCAGAAGCTTTTAATGTGAGAAACCCACTGGTGTACCACTGTCACAAGTAAATAAACGTCGACAGGCATATGTCTGGCCTCGACACGTATATGTTTGACCTCTTAAGGCTGTATTGAGGGGACGCATGTCTTAATAAGTAGAAGAAAAAGACGAGGGAAGGAAAACAGAGAAGGGAAAATCTCGACTTCTAAATGAGATGGCTATCCACAAACATGGATAGTGCATTACTCCTCTATACACCAGCGAGAAGTGGAAGCCTGAGAAGACAGTGATGTATAATGGGTGAAAGACAGTTTCTGTTAGTTATGGTGGATGAAGGAAGGAAAGTGGAATTACCAAGGTATACATCAATGAGGTTCAGACTGGTACTTGTAGGGAATAATGTACAAAGCTAGTGAAGTAACGTGTTCCGCAAAAAGAGGAGGATGTTGTGTGTAGGTGACCAAGAAATAAACAAGAAAAGTAGGGTGTGCGCAGATGAGCGAGAGAAAGGAAAGTGGCATGCGAGAATACAGGTTGGGGACAGGTGGGAGATACGATAGTTTATGCACAAACGTAGGACAGAAGTTGTGGTGAGAGAGAGAGAGAGAGAGAGAGAGAGAGAGAGAGAGAGAGAGAGAGAGAGAGAGAGAGAGAGAGAGAGAGTGGAAGTTTCAACCAGCAACAAGATTATGCCCCACGTCTTGCTTGGTTGAGGAAATCATTTCCCTTTATCGCAATACACACTAAATGGCTGTTAATCTGAGGTTCTGCTAGAATTGATATTAGCCATTTTTCTAGGAATTTCATTTAACCGTGTCAGTAACTGTCCCGTACATGTTTCTCCCTTCGTTGTTCGTTCGCTGAACAGTTTCCATCTTATCTTCCAGACTACTGTATGGTTTTGTTTTGTATCTTTTTCGTATATTCCATAGCAAATTTGCATACTTAATAACTTACGTATAACTGTTACCCGAGATGCTTTTAAGCCCAATATATTGTTGTCTATTCCTTAAATGTGTTGACTCGGAATTATAATACATTTATAGTATTCCACAATTCATAAATTCAAATTTCTCTCAACCTCTCATGATAGGTCATATGATCCATTCCCTTGATTATGCGATGGCGAAGCGTATCTAAATTCCCTCTAACTTGTATATACCCGCTTGTTCGGTGGGTGACCCTGTACCATTGCAGCGTTCAATCTATTGGGCCTAGAATTTACTTTGCTTAAGAAAAAAAAGAGAAAGCTAAAAGATGATACAGCATAGGTGTTCAGTATTATCAAGGCTTTGATAATCCCAATCTAGCAAGCTATTTAATGCTTGATACGTCTGATTTCACTTGTAGCAATGTATGCAAAGTAGAGAGCAAACGTTTTATCACGACATTCTTATGTTAGCAAAGACCATACGGGACAGCAGAATGACTTAATCAAGGACATCTCATTAACATCATTATTTCGTGTTTCTTTTCTTAGCGGTGTTTCTTCTTTTGTGAAGTCACGTGTTTGTGTGTTTTTTCTTTGCATAAACATATCCTAGCCTTGGGATGGCCAATCGGCGGCTCTCCAAGGTACGTATGTGGCTCCTAAATTCACAGTAAAAATAGAATATATAATCCCCAAGGATACTCATATGAAGAAGACTGAGCCAAACCCTAGATTTCTTAAGCAAGTTTTGTTGAAATATCAGATATTTTCTATCTTAACATTACGGAAACAGTGCATTGTGCTTATCTTTTTTTTTGTGGTGGTATAACATATATAAGACAAATTATCTGTCAATACCACTAGAGTTATTGATCATAATGAAAGAATCTTTCTGCACGGTTCTCAGCGTGATAGCTGTGCCAGGTGCTGGGTTATTGAGCTTTGCTACAGTTCAGCCACGGACTTCGTCCCCTCACCCGGGAGAGTAAGCCAGCTGAGACTCGAACGTCAGAGTGGAGTGCTATAGACGTGGCATTATAGTTTACTGATTTTCACTACGCTGCAATGTACATCTTTGTGTAATTTGTACACTAACTCCAACAACAGATGGGAAATGCAAAAGAAAAAAAAAATATTTACGAGAAAATCTGTTTTCAAAATGAGTGGAATGGCCATATGTCTACTTTGCCATATGTGCATACCACAATTCAAATTTTCAAACTTAAAACGTCATTTGACTTCAAACAAGGCAAATATTGAGAATGAATTCGTTCAGGCTTCTTAACTTCGTACGTCGAAAGCAGAACAGATAAGGAAACTTGGATAAGCAACCTCAGGTTTTCGCCAGTTTTGTCAGCTTAGCAACAGACAGCAATATTAGCCTCCTATCTTTTAACATGGGACACGGCACATGAAGAAAAAAAATTTACTCTGAAGGTGATTTTTTTTTTTTCAACTGACCAATGAACGAGACTACAGAATAAATAAAAAAAATCAGACCTGTAGATATCACGCCACATTAAAGAAAGCAGAATTTCCGACGAAAACACTGAAATTGAATCACAACCGCTCTCACAACCTCTGCAACGTGATCATTTGAGTTTAGCTTTGGGTGATTTTTGTCCAGGATAAATCTTAACTGTCCGTTTTCGTTCGTCCTGTGTCTGATGACCTTGATGTGAGAGAAGAACTCACTCCTGGATATTGTGTCACTGAAGGACAGAATTCGTAGACAAGATACGAAAAAGTCACTGATGCCAGCAGTTGCAGAGCACAATTTGCCTTTTCAGAAACTTAATGCCATAGCAACAGACGGCTTTCCCTCTGTGTGTGTGTGTGTGTGTGTGTGTGTGTATGTGTGTGTGTGTGTGTGAATCTTTGAATAGATTAACTGGACTTTGTAAACCTGATGCAAGGTTTCCTGAATTCTAGACCTTTCATTGTATCATTCTCTAAAACTCTTGGATTCGATCACGTCACGACAAATGTGTTGGATATCTTCAACTTTATTCGAACGAATGGACTAAACCACCACGGACAGTTTCAAGGCTTGATGAGAGACGGAAGTGAAGAAGCTTTCCTTACTGATTTACCACAGCACTGCTCAGTTCGATGGCTTTCCGAAGTAAAGTTATATCTCTTCTTGTTTGAGCTTCTGCTGCTGGTGACATCTTTTCTAGATGAACGCTTAAACCTCATCCCGAGTTTACAGATCCAGGCTGGGCTACGGCTGGTCTGGCAGACCTGTTGCTCCATTTGGCTAAACTTAAATGGCAGATTTACAAGAGAAATTCAAGTTGATATCTGCTATAGTTCAGAGCATATTTACTTTCAATGACAAACTGCAGTTGTCTTACAGACGGATAGTCAAAGGTGAACCGACACATTTCCCTCCACTGTCACAACTTTAGTCAGGTTGAAAGAAAATGGAGAAGAAAACAGACTACAAAGAACAGATGAATAGGCCATTGTGATGAAAGATCTGCAGGCCAGTTTTATGTCAAGATTTCAAGATTCGCAGCAGAAAGGATTTCAAATCAGGTTTACAACTGACTCTGTTAGCGTGGAGGCATGCTGCCTGAAGCCTCCTTTAGTCAATGATGAGGTAAAATCTCAGATGGAAGTAACTGAACTTTTAAAAGACGACGGACTGAGATCTGTTCATAAAAGAGAGAGAATTCTTACTCTCTGGAAATTAGAACCAAGGATAAATACTTTGTTACTACAGAAGCTGCTTTAGAATTAATCTGTTGAATTCGACCTGTCTGTGCGAGTCCATCTTCTCGACACTTGAACACATGAAATCGAAGCATCGAGCACTTCTGAGTGACAGCCACTCAAGTGAACAGTTACATGTGAGCACAACAGAGAACACGCCAAACTTCAAGGGAATCGTGGAAAGAAAAAACTGCCAAAAATCTCATTAAACACAAGATTATTCTATAATCATTAATATCATTATTATACTTAATATTACTATCCTCATCGTTACTAGTATCATATCATTATTATCATTATCATCATCATCACCATCATTATTTATCATTGATATTATAATCATCATTATCATTATCATCATCATCATTATCATGTACTTTTGAGGGAACACTCAATACTCCCCGCTGCTCCCTTGTACTTTTGCTTGATATCAGCGTCCTGCTGGTCCTTGTATGCCAGAAAATGTAACGGAATAACTTGGTCACTACCATCATCATTAGGACTACTGAGACTCCCGGTACCCAGTTTATAATTCCGTGTCTCATAGACGTACGGTACGGGTTACTACGTTTTGACTCTCTGATCCGAGTTGGCCAACCCAGCCTTAACCTCTAACAAGTGCACCGTTTATCGACCAGCCTCTATAGGGTGATGAACCGTTGGGCTGACTGGCGGACAGAGTGTCGTGACCAAGATTCGAACTAAGGCGCTCAACCGTGGGCGGCCCGTGAATGCTTCATGGTCAACAAAGCTAAACACTACACCACAAAGGTCCATGATGTGAAGTACTTTGCTATAATTAGCTCACCTATATCGCATCATAACTTATCCACGTATTTTCTTTCCTCCTTACTGTGAAGATATATTGCTACGCAGCTATGTTTGATTTTTGCTCCATGGATGGCGCCACGGACGCCTCACATGTCCTGGTTCAGTCCACAGACCGAATATATATATATATATATATATATATATATATATATATATATATATATATATATATATATATATATATATATATATATCGTAAGCCAGGTACCCATATCATCGACCAGATGACAGCTGGGTTGATTGTGAACCAATTGCCGTGACAAGGATTCGAAACTGTGCGAACTCGACCCCAGACAGCTCATGAATTCATCACAGTCAGCAACACGAACCTGATCTGGTTCGACCTGAATTTATGTAGGATATTAATCCATGTGAAGACATTTCGTCCAGTCGAGGGGGATAATGTCGGACTGGCGAGACCTATGAGAGGTATGAGGTATAAAGTGCTCTTCCCAGACCTTCGTCTCCATCCTACCAACTTAACAGGCAATGCAGGAGGTGGCTATGCCGCCCACCTGACTACGTGCGACAATCAGTATCTGACGGTAACAGAATGTTCATTAGCATCCATCAGACGGCCGTGTCGCTTGTCCACGCGGAAAAAAAAAATAATTAAAAAATGAACGTTGCATTAATGAATGAATACATTTAACATGAAGTTCCATTTAGAGGAACACTGGAACTAAAGACATTCAATAGCGTTTTAAGCCATTATTTGACTGTTAGTTTTGAAGTTCCCTTTTTTTTTTTCCTCTGCTACCAACAAGAGAAGCAATTAGCGTATACGCAAATTTCATCTTTGTGGCAACAATTTGTACAATAATAGAAAATATTACATAAATCGATCGTTCCTTACTCAGGTTTCCTCTTGATATTTCCTAATAATACATACACTAGAAAAAAATTTTTGTAAATGACTACGGTAAAAATGTAACTATAAAGCATTTTACCGAGAAACATAACGAAAGCAATTTCTGCTAAGTAATTATTGATCGTGGGCAACATTAACCTGTTAGTGGACCAATATTTTGGTCTCTATTTTATCAGCAGGTGTGTGTGTGTGTGTGTGTGTGTGTGTGTGTGTGTGTGTGTGTGTGTGTGTGTGTGTGTGTGTTTGGTCGGCATAATATACAGAGTGAATATTTAGGTCAGTCCGGTGAGTAAAGCATATTTTCTATCATTTCTCTTGTGTCATACATACAACATTCTTATCATGAATATACATTTTATAAACTGTTTATCTCCAGCATTTCTCTGACGGAAAAAAAAAAGATCCAAGTTCTTGTAATCCCCGATGACAGCAACTTGACGCTGAACCTACGACAAGGAACCCCTCTCATTACCACGGTGGCAATGTCGTAAGATTACCTCACTGCAGATCCAAGAGATGCACAACCATAGCCTCACTGCACAGTGAGAAATCACCCCACGTTCACTTAAATAGAAAAACACGCTCAAGAGTATCTCGCTTTAGTCTGCGAGGCCTGGTTGTGGACAAAGGGGGGTGTGGTGCTTCGATACAGTTGAAGAATGGATGCGAGCGTATGAGGCCTCTTCTTCGACTGCTCCTGGAGCTACCTTGCAAACGTGAGAAATGGCGAACAAATGAAAGAGGGAAAAATCATTCAGTTTACTCTACGACAATCTGAGCAAAAATTGTACAAAATCCATTATCATATCTACAGATCACTTACTTTCCCTGTCAACTGATACATGCGCAGATACATGACTCAAGAAAAAGAATTGAGCCAGGCCTCTAATGTAACGTGAAATAGCTATCTTAATGTCTACCTGGGTGACTGACCACACAGACTCTCATCCTACCTCACTGACGATTCTCTCTGTGTTCGATACTTTGCTGAGCTAGATGTAAAGTTTTCTAGACGTTTAGTTGTTACTTCTTATGTTGTAAGTGTATTCATGATGCCCACTGGATGTATTTTCACTTTAATGATAAAATGTATACTATGTGTATTTTTATACATCATATAAGTTCGAAGATCCCCACTGACAGATGATCGCACACATGTGCAGACGTCTTCAGGCATTCTTGTCTTTACATGAAAATGCGACGTTCACAGGAAATGGTGCCAGCATGAAGATCGGAATAGTTGAAAAATTTCAAACATTCTTCAAGTGATGAAAGACCAGCTTCGTAAAGAAGGCCAGCGCGTACGAACCGACGAAGTGCAAGATGGTGGTAAAACATTCTCATAGTGAAGTGTAGAGACATAAGGTAAGCCCAGCCTCGAGATGACAGAGCTCAAACACATAAGATATTTTCTGATGTATATTATGGTTCTTCACGTCTTCTTTGAGGAACTGCAAGGTTATAGTGTTCCTTGGAACTACCAAAGTCAAAGAGCCCCATCCTTCAAGAGCACTGCTTCCAGAACGCATGAGGTAATGGTGTTAAATACCAACTCGTAGGAAGAACAGGCAAGTATCAGACATTATATCCTCTCACCAATTTCATTAGGTATGCAATCCTCCAGTCATCGCTACTCTACACAGTCTACCACCTTCATTTCATACTCCAAGTTCCCTCCATCCCAGCTGGATAGTGAAGGTATTGGCACTGCTGCTGAATACAAGGCATGAAGTAGGGTGCAACACTCCGTAAAACAAACATACTTGGTTGTCACCGTAAATTTCTAAGCCGTTTCAGAAGCTAATCATTATATAAACAGCTTTCTGTCTTTAAGAAACTGAGGGGTCCAGTGTAGGCAACGAAGATTCTTGTCTCTTCTGAACAGCTGATCCAGTTTATAAAGAACTGATTCGACCCTGTAGAAAGTAATGTTCTCACATCTTGAGTGGTTATAGACTGCGTGCTAACTTGACAGAGTCGAGCCTCCAGCAATCAGACTTACTATCTCTTCCAGTGTCACGTCAATACATGACCCACTTGCCTCACGCCGCAGTGTTGGTTTTCCTGCTCTGTCTTCAGCTATTACTTTGTTGTCTGTTCCCCAGAAGTAGCTGCTTGCGTGTCTCCGCCTTTAGCTAGGATATCCATTACTCGGTAAGCCACTGCATGACGTGATTACTAAATGGAGCTCTTTACCCTTGCATGATATTCCTAACAGTTACGACCCGTCTATGTTTAGAAGGTAGTTTCTTTTTTTCTCCATTTGCTCTGTACTCTAAGATTCCTTTTCTTTTCTTACTTCTTCAACCCCATAACCTTTTCCATGTATCATCTGAGAACTGGCCTCGATGAGGGCCTTTGTTCAGGGCTACAGCCCACGACATTAAAAGGAAAGATAAGAAAAATAACAATAATGCCCCCACTATGAGACAACTGATGTTATCTATAAAACAGATACGCTGTTCTTCATAGTGATATCCGTCTGACAGTGTGCAGCTTACCGATACCCAGATCAAACGCACGAGACGGAGATAATGAAAAATGTACATAGTCCGTAAGAGTTACTCTTCAAGAAGGATCATCAATGCAGAATTCTCCAAGAGTTTTATGACGTTAGGGTCTGAGTCAATATTGCAAGAACAAAAGACCGCCGCGTATTAGGACTCTCTCTCTCTCTCTCTCTCTCTCTCTCTCTCTCTCTCTCTCTCTCTCTCTCTCTCTCTCTCTCTCTCTCTATCAAAAGAAGGCGTTCCTTTCTAATGCGTAATTCTCTACGTACAGAGCACACAAGAGGGATGAACAACGGACGATGTTAGAAAAACCCGCTACTTGTAGACAGTTATCGTACGTCAGCGTTTGTCTTCTACGTGATCTTAATACAGCCCCAGGCAATAGGATCATGTGAATAGTATTGTACCAACCCTCACCCTACTACCTTACCACAAATCAGTCAAGACTATCCCTCCTGGTTATGACTCGATCGTCTTATACTAACACTATTCACATTTCCTGTCATGATATGAGGAAACACGACTCAGCGTATGAAAGCTTAATGTTTACACACTTTCCCCCGAGCGGCTGAACAATATTGTGGATTAATGGCTTACTTCCTGTTCTCCCGAATGACTGGGCGCTGGTGCCTGAGGGAATTAAGTAGGACACTTTCACGATCTTGAGAACGAGCAATACGTACGGTAGAAGTGCTCTTGAGAATGTTCAAGTCCCTCTACACACTCCCGGCCGTCTTATGTCTGTACATTACAGCACAGTGTGTGTTGCCCTCCGGCTCTGTACTACTGAGTGATCTGTGTTCATGTTCATTTAGCCATTTTCTTCAACGTTATAGGCTAAATAAAACGTAAATCCAGTCCCAGGTGACGATTACGGAAAACAGAGAGAATCCCAATTCTTATGAGGAAACTGGGCAGCACCCACTCCAGGACATAAGTATGGGACTTAACAATTTGATTCGTCCGTACGTTTTGAGGTGGTGTTGATCACACGGTATATCTGTACGTGCTGCACAAGTTGCTCTTTTTCCATAGCGATGTGCGAGGAGTGTCGACTTTACATGCACATGATCATTATGCTCGAGGATTTCGAGGATTTTACTAATATATTCATTGAACGATATTGGACGAGGGTTTGATATGGCATGGCCCCCCTCGAAACCCAGAATAGACATGTTATAATTCACTCTGGGTTAAAGATTTGTATGGGTTTTCGGAAAAGAAGAGTGAATGTTGGGGTGAAGAGGGTGGTGAGAGTAAGTGAGCTTGGGAAGGAGACTTGTGTGAGGAAGTACCAGGAGAGACTGAGCACAGAATGAAAAAAGGTGAGAACAATGGAAGTAAGGGGAGTGGGGGAGGAATGGGATGTATTTAGGGAATCAGTGATGGATTGCGCAAAAGATGCTTGTGGCATGAGAAGAGTGGGAGGTGGGTGGATTAGAAAGGGTAGTGAGTGGTGGGATGAAGAAGTAAGATTATTAGTGAAAGAGAAGAGAGAGGCATTTGGACAATTTTTGGAGGGAAAAAATGCAATTGAGTGGGAGATGTATAAAAGAAAGAGACAGGAGGTCAAGAGAAAGGTGCAAGAGGTGAAAAAGAGGGCAAATGAGAGTTGGGGTGAGAGAGTATCATTAAATTTTAGGGAGAATAAAAAGATGTTCTGGAAGGAGGTAAATAAAGTGCGTAAGACAAGGGAGCAAATGGGAACTTCAGTGAAGGGCGCTAATGGGAGGTGATAACAAGAAGTGGTGATGTGAGGAGGAGATGGAGTGAGTATTTTGAAGGTTTGTTGAATGTGTTTGATGATAGAGTGGAAGATATAGGGTGTTTTGGTCGAGGTGGTGTGCAAAGTGAGAGGGTTAGGGAAAATGATTTGGTAAACAGAGAAGAGGTAGTAAAAGCTTTGCGGAAGATGAAAGCAGGTTTGGATGGTATTGCAGTGGGATCTATTAAAAAAGGGGATGACTGTATTGTTCACTGGTTGGTAAGGTTATTTAATGTATGTATGACTCATGGTGAGATGCCTGAGGATTGGCGGAATGCGTGCATAGTGCCATTGTACAAAGGCAAAGGGGATAAGAGTGAGTGCTCAAATTACAGAGGTATAAGTTTGTTGAGTATTCCTGGTAAATTATATGGGAGGGTATTGATTGAGAGGGTGAAGGCATGTACAGAGCATCAGATTGGGGAAGAGCAGTGTGGTTTCAGAAGTGGTAGAGGATGTGTGGATCAGGTGTTTGCTTTGAAGAATGTATGTGAGAAATACTTAGAAAAACAAATGGATTTGTATGTAGCATTTATGGATCTGGAAAAGGCATATGATAGAGTTGACACAGATGCTCTGTGGAAGGTATTAAGAATATATGGTGTGGGAGGCAAGTTGTTAGAAGCAGTGAAAAGTTTTTATCGAGGATGTAAGGCATGTGTACGTGTAGGAAGAGAGGAAAGTGATTGGTTCTCAGTGAATGTAGGTTTGCGGCAGGGGTGTGTGATGTCTCCATGGTTGTTTAATTTGTTTATGGATGTGGTTGTTAGGGAGGTGAATGCAAGAGTTTTGGAAAGAGGGGCAAGTATGAAGTCTGTTATGGATGAGAGAGCTTGGGAAGTGAGTCAGTTGTTGTTCGCTGATGATACAGCGCTGGTGGCTGATTCATGTGAGAAACTGCAGAAGCTGGTGACTGAGTTTGGTAAAGTATGTGAAAGAAGAAAGTTAAGAGTAAATGTGAATAAGAACAAGGTTATTAGGTACAGTAGGGTTGAGAGTCAAGTCAGTTGTGAGGTAAGTTTGATTGGAGAAAAACTAGAGGAAGTAAAGTGTTTTAGATATCTGGGAGTGGATCTGGCAGCGGATGGAACCATGGAAGAGGAAGTGAATCATAGGGTGGGGGAGGGGCCGAAAATCCTGGGAGCCTTGAAGAATGTGTGGAAGTCGAGAACATTATCTCGGAAAGCAAAAATGGGTATGTTTGAAGGAATAGTGGTTCCAACAATGTTGTATGGTTGCGAGGCGTGGGCTATGGATAGAGTTGTGCGCAGGAGGGTGAATGTGCTGGAAATGAGATGTTTGAGGACAATGTGTGGTGTGAGGTGGTTTGATCGAGTGAGTAATGTGAGGGTAAGAGAGATGTGTGGAAATAAAAAGAGCGTGGTTGAGAGAGCAGAAGAGGGTGTTTTGAAATGGTTTGGTCACATGGAGAAAATGAGTGAGGAAAGATTGACCAAGAGGATATATGTGTCGGAGGTGGAGGGAACGAGGAGAAGTGGGAGACCAAATTGGAGGTGGAAAGATGGAGTGAAAAAGATTTTGAGTGATCGGGGCCTGAACATGCAGGAGGGTGAAAGGCGGGCAAGGAATAGAGTGAATTGGATCGATGTGGTATACCGTGGTTGACGTGCTGTCAGTGGAGTGAATCAGGGCATGTGAAGCGTCTGGGGTAAATCATGGAAAGTTGTGTGGGGCCTGGATGTGGAAAGGGAGCTGTGGTTTCCGGCATTATTGCATGACAGCTAGAGACTGAGTGTGAACGAGTGGGGCCTTTGTTGTCTTTTCCTAGCGCTACCTCGCACACATGAAGGGGGAGGGGGATGGTATTCCATGTGTGGCGAGGTGGCGATGGGAATGAATAAAGGCAGACAGTGTGAATTGTGTGCATGGGTATATATGTATGTGTCTGTGTGTGTATATATATGTGTACATTGAGATGTATAGGTATGTGTATTTGCGTGTATGGACGTGTATGTATATACATGTGTATGGGGGTGGGTTGGGCCATTTCTTTCGTCTGTTTTCTTGCGCTACCTCGCAACCGCGGGAGACAGCGACAAAGCAAAATAAATAAATAAAAATAAAAAAAAAATATATACACACACATATATATATATATATATATATATATATATATATATATATATATATATATATATATATATACGAAAATATTGCACATGAACGCGCACTATTATATATAGAACACACAACACTTTCCAACAGCTAGGACTCGAACCCAGACCCTTACGTGGTAGACGGGAATGATCGCCCCTAAAAGAGAAATGACTGTTCGATTACAAGTAATGGAAACCTTTCGTCTCACATCCATGAGCAAAGGGGTATAGACCGGTCAATTCCCATCAGACTCACATTACCAGCAGCTAACATTTTACAGAATCTTACTGTACAAACGCGGAGGTATATAGTGCATATGAATGAGCGCTTGCATAGAACACACAATACCCTCCAACAGCAGGACTCGAACCCAGGACCTTTGCGTGCCAGTCGGAATGCTAACCACTCGTTTATGATCGCCTCTAATAGGTAAACGACTATTAGATTACAAGTAATCGAATACCCTTCGTCCTGCTTCCATGAGCAGGTCGAGAGGTTAGCATTTCCGACAACCACGCAAAGGTCCTGGGTTCGAGTCCTGGCTGTCGGAAGGTGCTATGCGGTTGCTCAAAACACTTGACTTACACTAGTGCCCGGTATCTCACCATGGGCAAGATGCTTGAGAACATGCATCGATAACTTATCATAATTCTCCAATCTAACCACTAGTTTCACTGGGAATTCATGGGCTAAATAAGCTATGGATCACTGATTAACAGCGAATGATGCTGTTTATACACAGCTCTCACTTTCTCTGTCGTGACTGATATGTTCATTAACGCTTTGATGAAATGACAGTAAAGATCAACGGTATGCTTCAACCAAGACACACAAGTCGTTAAAGATTCGCCTGGCTTTATCCTAGTGCGGGCATTCATCCTCAGTCAGCACCAGTCCCTTACTGATATCGGAGACAAATTTCCTGGTACAGTTTTTCGGTAATCCTATACGATAGAAGAAGCTTTATTTCTTTCATATATTTTTTCCAAGTGAAGAAGAAAACTTTTTGATTTGATTTCAATGTTTTAACGGAAAAATTTAAATTCTACTGCAGAGATGGGCAATCTTAACTCGGGTATTGGTCAATGAAGTTCTTTCTTGGTCGTTCTTTAACGAAGTCTCTTTATCCCTTGATCTCTCTAAAGCTATTCAACGTACCGATCTCTTTTCATTCCGCCTCGTTAAACGTGCCATTCACGACCTCTGAGAGCGTAAAATCCCATACAAAAACAGTTGAGACAAATTTTTTCAAACCCAAGACGCATTTGCTGTGGATAATGTGATGGCGAAAGGAATATGAACGTGAGAAACAATCAAATGAGATGTTAATCTTTATTTGTTCTTGTAATATAGAAAACATTGGTATATCTACCATGGAAAAAACTTTCTTTACATATGATCTGGATTTTCGTTAACTTGCCTACACTTCAAAATTTCCATTTCAATTATCTGTCGTTATCACTCCACAGGAAACAAAAGACAGTCACATTCTCTTTCATCACTAACGTGTTACCTGTCGCTTTGCACCAACTCACAGAAGACCATTGTTGTTGACATCTGACGTCTATTTCCTCAGGAGAAAGTTACAACATTGAGGAAGAATGACCGGCATGAATAAACGCGGGGAGTCACGTACAGAAGTACTTCGTGAACCTGGGAGTCCTGGAGATGCTGGTTATTTGTGGTTGAGATGATGGCAAGATCATGGTACTTCAGAAGCCCGGCAGTAGTCACAGAGTATTAAGACAGACGATCACTAAAACTGGATGATAGAAAATGCGGCAGAAGCAAATCCCCTGAACCTATGTTAGCTGTCGCACAACTTGCTCTCAGTATAGATTCTTCAACTTCGATCAGTCAGGCGATTGCATGAGCAGGGGACACGTATAGGGCCATCTATAAGGTGAAAATCAAATGAAGGATGTCGTGCAGCTTGAAAGACAGTTTATCAACCAAGGAGTCGACTTCTGAAGCAGTTATATTTACTGATGAGAAAATATTTAATCAAATTTTCATGACACACTACCTTACTGGCGAAGCGACAAGATTTGCAAGGGAAAGTACATACATAGCCATAAGATTAGGTCAAGTATTCTTATATGTGATGTGTGGACTGGGACACATATTCATAGAGTGAGAGAGCTCACTCCTTCATACGTGAAGGGCTTAATCCAGAGGATGATGAGTTTCTTTCCCAGCAAGCTTACTCATTTCCACTATCTGGATGAATGATTTTTATGCCAAATTGGTCCCTAACTCATTTGACTCGACTGGATAACAGTAGAATGAAGAACACCAAGACTTCAGTTTTATGGCGAAGCTGAGTACAATCTGTGATATGACCTGAACTGAAAATGTTTAGGTTAATATTGTGGATTCTCGAGATCCATATGATATCTAAATACTATTTTGACAGATCCAATGCATTAAAAATCAGTCAGGTAGTGTAATATTATCACCCTCATCTTTTTTCTTCATTCCTGTACAAGACTTACACAGTGTTAATTAAGATTTCATAACCTGGGAGCAATATTCTGATACAGTGAAAGATGTTATTATTCGACAGCCAAAAAACTTGTTTAATAATTTTGCGTCCACTATACTTGTATGGCCGAACCTCTCCACATCGTGATACAAAAGTTGCTCTCAGAGTTTGTGCACCATCCTCAGATCACAATATTTGAGAGGTCGACCCTCCTTTTTACTTGCCATTAATATTCCTATGACAGTCTCATTCTTATTCTGACAGTTCTAGTCTCAAATACTGTTCTGGAACTTTGCCACACGTATAGATAAAATCATCATACATAGCAATAACGCGCATTCTCCCAGTTCTCTCGTTACCTCTATTTCATAGTTACTCTTATTCCCACACCACTTATACCACTTGCGTGTATTTCTTCATTGTTATCATTTTCTTTATTTGGTTAACTCCTTAGTCAGCTCGTTCGTATGAGTTCCCACGTGTGACTGAATCCATATAAACTGAACAGCGCAACTCATTTCTTGCATCACTGCCGCAAGTCATGCCCAGATACGAACAAAATGACAAGTGTATTGGTCTCTACTCCATAAGGCCTATAGTCTACAATCGATAAAAGTATTTGCTTTTTTCACTTTTCTCCAAAGCAGCCTCGAGTCCATCACAAACTGCATGCAGCTCAGTCATATATAATTCTGCTGATTGTCTCATCTACGTGATGCCCTTCACATAAACATTCCTTAGTAAGGATTCTACAAGCCACCAGGCCACCACTAAACACTGAACCATCACAATATATATAAATCAAGTCCGTGTATGGGAAATGTCTATCTAAAAAGAAAAAAGCGCAGCCAGATGAGAAGCTAATCATTAATATTTCTAAGATGTAAAACATCAGCTGTGATACATCTATTCTCCTATAGTCCAACTTCAAGTTTCAACTTCACATAACGAATCCTTATTATCATTGTACCAAGATAAGTTAGTGGCCAAAGGTTGTACAGGTAGTGTCAATGCTTTCGTACGTTTAAGACGAAAGCAACCACTGGTCTAAGACATCCTTAACAAATCTAAATCCGTCCTTTCTTTAACATAAGCTAGACAGCTGATTCTACCATATAGTCACTTGGCGCCCCGCGTTATCCCTTCTTTATGGCATGCAAGTAACTCGTTCCTCGTTATCAAACCACATGAAACTGTAACCCACCACACAAAGACTCTGTACTCGCTCACATATAATCTTACTCTCTATAATGTGTTGAGACATGCACTACAGAATTCCATAGAATTGGTAGCTGCAGCCTATTTACTAATACTATAACTTCACTTAACCCAGCCCCGTGGATCAACATGACTACTACTCTTAACTCGCTTCCCTTGTCTCGTTCATAGCTTTACTATAATTCTGCTCTATTTCTTTGTCTATAAAAAGAGTTGAGTAAACTTTTATAAGCTTTCCTCTTTCGGGATCAAGATACAATCTCGTTATTGTAAGTGTGTGCTAATAATTACCCCAGGACCAATTTCCATGAAAGAGTCCTGACTTTCATTTATGATTCACAGTCAATACGGTGTAGAAAACATTATTAAAGGAAACGTAAAGCAATAAATAAGTCATATTTTCGCCATGGATAATAAATAAACAAGCTGAACATCAGTTCAAGGATTCATTTAAACAAAATTGTTCCAATACAAGCGCCATTAATGTTGAATGGCACAGAAAGTGGAAAAAAAAATAATAGGTCTTCATTACGAGTCTATAAAACAGTTAGCTCCAACCTCCTGTTTCATAATGAGATTTTCACCGAATCTCACTCGCCTGTGAATGGCGATTGGTCTGCACTATTACGATGATCCACAGTCCTTTTTACCGTGAAGCAACTTATCACTTTCAGTGTATGGATCTACTTCTACCTGTATTCATTCAAAAGCCTCCAGTCGTATATTCATCTCATTATCATATCTTCCTACGCATCTGTGTATGATTCCTCTCGTGCTTGTGAAGTTTCTTTTTGAAAATAGAATATTACTAGTCTTGCTGGACATGTTCAGCACCATGACTCTTCGCTTCAAAATCTTAGCCACTTAAAAACACGTTAAAGAGAACTCTAGAAAATTGAGATTATATCTGAGAAATGCCCCATAAGGTCTCACAAAGTCTGTAATCATATACGTCTCTTCTTAATATTCAGATGTTTTACGGGTCAGAAACGCTATCCACTTGCATCTCCAAAGATTTATCAAGAATATGCGCAAGACTCTACTGGACGTGTTAGTTCACTGGCACCTGCAAATACGTTTTCATTATTATTCTTAACTTCGTTGAATAAATGGTAATTCATACAGATGAAGCATCTGCCCCCATCTCCCATACTATCATTTTACTTTCACAATTATCCCAGAATTGACGAACGAGTTTAATACAAAAGTGAACAGAATTGAACAGAGGTCGTATGTATATTGTACCCTTCTCATAGGCGTTATTCTTTTTTTTTTTATCTCCCGTCAATGTGCTCACTTGACGCTCTGCTAGTCTTCTATGGAACATCACAACCCTAGATATAACAATTGTATTCATTGGCATTCCATTGTATGTTTCATGTTACCAACTTGACAGACTGAAGGTACACTTATGAAAAAAATTCTCTATTTGCACAACGTGTCTTCTTTCGTTCAAGCATCACTCCTGAAAAAATAAGATACAAAATGATACAAATGAGCGCAAACAGCAGCAGACCATTGGGTCTTAACGGGGCCCTCTGTGATCGTGGAAGAGAACAGAAACTAATGGATTAAGGTGGAAGGAACAGAGAGACGTCCAGAATTTTTCAGAGGAAGACCTGTAAACGTTTCTTATGGATACAAAGGCACAAATAAAGTCACTCGTGGGTTTGAAGCAAAATATCTATCAAGTCTATTTTGAAGCGTATCTATGGTTCTACTTTCACCATCTCGATTTGTTAATCACTCCACGTTAACAATCCTGCTAAAGAAGATATTAACATAGCTATGTAACATACTAACGTACTGTACATTATATGTCTAGAGAACTTTGGACACTTTATGCTTGAGCGTCTGTTGTGTGTGTGTGTGTGTGTGTGTGTGTGTGAACATTTATGGGCGTGTGCTGATGCTCTTCCGCCAAACATGTTTATTTATGTATGAATATGCGTGTTTGATCATCACTTGAGTGCGCGTGCGTGTCCAGTAAGTACTGTGTGTGGATTACCGTATTATCCATTTCTGCCGTAAACGGAGGCAATTCTACACTAGTGAGGCCCCATCTCTTGATAATTTTCAATTACCATAAAAACTTCTGTAACTTCTATATTTATTTCATCAATCAAGGTTTCTTATATATATATGTATATATATATATATGTTCTCTGGTATTACTATCTTCGCATCCTTCGCTGAAGTCAACTGTTTGTTATTGACACCATCAAACCAGTTTGGAAACTTTAAGGTGATGGGTAAAAGACTCCTCCTCTCTCTCTTTTCTCTCTATTCCACAGTGGAAACAGTTATTGCTAATAACCTCACACTTGAACTTGACATTCTTAATGCTGGACCCTTCTTTGCTGATCTCCTCTGGACTTTCTCTAATAGTTCTTTATGCCTCTTTAAGCACTACGATCACACTTTAGAAGAACATTCTATTAATGACTTAATAAACCACGTGAACAGTGCACTGAATACATTTTTATCCTAGCAATTGCATGCAGTTTTGATATTTGCTAGCACAGTAGTTTTGCAGGTTTTTTGCAGTTTTCCTTGGGTGAGGTTTTAAGGACAGGCCAGGAACTTATTCCGTTCGTAATTTTCTCTTCCATACAGAATTCTGCATCGTTCATCCTGTTAGATAATCTTCGTACCAAGGGCATCTTTCCTTGGATCCCATCCTCACTACCTTGCATGTATTTGGGCTGAATCTAAGAAATCATGTATCATACCAAACTTCAGGTTTGTACGGTTCCCTTGTCATATGACGCAATTCTTAACCTGTACTTCCTTCACAATATCAGCATCATCCGCAAACGTATTCAAATATGATCATAGTTCTTCATGGTCACTACTATAAATAGAAAAAAAGATAGCCACGGCCCTAGCACCGAGCCCTGCAGCACACCACGAGTAACCCCAACCTATTCTGAAGAAATTCCTCTGTCATGCGCCCTGTTCTTTTCAATCAAAGTGGTTTTCTATCCCTTAATCCTGTCTGAAGATTCAGGTTCCTTAGCAACTTCCTACACGGTACAGCGTCAAATGTTTTCTGGTATTCCTTTTACAAAATGGAGTTCTCTCTCTCACAAAAACCCAAGAGAGTTGGCATACATGACCTCTTTCCTCAGAGTCCATGCTCGCTCACCTACGTGAAGTCTCCGTTGCAAATAGTCGTCCATTTGCTATCTAGTTAACGTATCCAATATTCTACAGACCACACCAGCCAGATGCGGTCCGTAGTTCAGCGCATCTTCTCGGTCTCCTATCTTAAAGATACGTATATTTGCCTCTACAACTCCCTTGGCATTTTCCCTGCGTCTAGCGACATTGGAACAGTATCTTAAGCGACCTCTCAAGCGAATATGCAATTTTTCTTTGTCAGCAAATACGGAGAAACTTCATCAGAACCATAAGCCTTGTTTCGGTTAAGACCCTTTGGCAGTTTGCATTTATGTCTTTTCCAGAAAAATCGCCTCACTGGTCCTAACAGTGCTATTGTCTTCCAGTATGAAAATACTTCTGAGCTTCTCAATCAGCTCTCATACATCTTCACATCATCATCTACAACTTTCCCATCTGAAGCTCTTTGCTTGAACTGCTATTCATCAGAAGGATAGAAAACTTCAATTATCTCTTCACACCCACAGCATTCTTTTCAAAATCTCACTTTCTCCTTTCTTACTCTTCTATACTTCTTTCATTTGCTGACTTGCTATAGTCTGTATTTCCTCTGCAGTTTATTCTCAAGTTCTTTCACTTTTCAACATCGTCTGCTGAACCATATCTCCCTATTCTTACAGCCTTCCCTTTGTATTTGCAGCAACATATACATACCCATGCTCCATCTCTATTGTAAATAGCACAGAACTTTCCATAGGTGACTAATATGGCTACAGAACTCCATTTCCCAATATGCGTTTCCATAGAAATTCCTCAACTTTGTGTAGTTTCCACAATTATATAAATCTAACTCAATTTTCCTCTCTGTTCTATTTGACGGCTCTTTTACCAAATAATCGAACTCAAGGATAGCTTGATCACCTTCCCAAATGGCGTATCATATATGATATTCCCAGTTCCTATCATGGTGTATCTGACCAGATCCTTGTGTAAATGTATGTGTGAAACACAGATTATCTAGCGCCCCTAAAAAAGTTAAAATAATCCTTACAACTTCCTACATAATATATGCTATGATCGATCGGGGAAAAAAAGTGTCCTTGCTAATGATGTGATGAGGAAGGAGAATGACAAGCGAGCCTGGTTTTAGGATGGTACGAGCCAGCTGACTCCTCCCGTCTAAGCTTTGAAATAAATCACCACAGAGCCCGGAAGGCGCGGATTAAATAGAACGTGAGGAAGACTAACTTGACTGACAGACAGAGTAGAGCACCTCGACTGAACCCACTGCTCTATAACAATCCTTTCCCCTCTATTTTCCCTGATCTTCTGATCACCAAACCTTCAAGAAAAAACTCCCCAACAAATGTCCTTCCAAATTCTTCAGCTCGTAAACTATATCCTTCCAAGTCAACAACAGTCAAGACTTTCACAGTTTCATCTCTGGTCAATTGGATATTGAAAAGTTTGTCGCTGGTGTTGTTTGTTTGGAATGTACAGAGGGACAGGCCGTTAAGGCGTCACAACACCCAGCCCTTCACGCCTCTCCTTATACGTTTACACATATTAGATGGACGAGGCATAGATCGCTTGGCTAGACCTGATGGGGGAAGCATATGAGGCTGGCATGAGCTGCTAAAGTAAACCCTTTGCCTGTATGCTCAGAGGCGGATGTCGCCTGGTGCCCGAGAAGAGAAGTGTTCATTAGTCGTCGTCCGTCGCTTCCCGTGAGGTGACCTGGGGCGACTAAGGTCCAAAATAAACTCCCGGATGCTTGTTTAACCTGAAGGGACTCAGCTTAATTAACACCGGCCGGCGAGGACCAGCATACTAAAAGCTGTTGGTGGTACCGGTCGAGATACATTAGCTCAACCCCAGACCTGCTTCTCATAGTCCCCAACATACGAAATGAGAAAATATAAATGCTCCAAATAATGGATCGTAGTAGGCGATCTCTCCCTGCACTTAAAACTGTCTTTCATACATTGACAGGGGTCTCTCTCTCTCTCTCTCTCTCTCTCTCTCTCTCTCTCTCTCTCTCTCTCTCTCTCTCTCTCTCTCTCCACTAAGCATATTTATATCTATTCATTCCATCTATTCATAATTACCCAAATACCAATTTTTGTTGAACGAATCCCTGTGTTACACCAGGATGGATGTGCTGGAAATGAGATGTTTGAGGACAATGTGTGGTGTGAGGTGGTTTGATCGAGTAAGTAACGTAAGGGTAAGAGAGATGTGTGGAAATAAAAAGAGCGTGGTTGAGCGAGCAGAAGAGGGTGTTTTGAAGTGGTTTGGGCACATGGAGAGAATGAGTGAGGAAAGATTGACCAAGAGGATATATGTGTCGGAGGTGGAGGGAACGAGGAGAAGAGGGAGACCAAATTGGAGGTGGAAAGATGGAGTGAAAAAGATTTTGTGTGATCGGGGCCTGAACATGCAGGAGGGTGAAAGGAGGGCAAGGAATAGAGTGAATTGGAGCGATGTGGTATACCGGGGTTGACGTGCTGTCAGTGGATTGAATCAAGGCATGTGAAGCGTCTGGGGTAAACCATGGAAAGATGTGTAGGTATGTATATTTGCGTGTGTGGACGTATGTATATACATGTGTATGGGGGGGGGTGGGCCATTTCTTTCGTCTGTTTCCTTGCGCTACCTCGCAAACGCGGGAGACAGCGACAAAGTATAATAATAATATAATAATATATATATATATATATATATATATATATATATATATATATATATATATATATATATATATATTCCATTTTTTTTTCCATACTATTTGCCATTTCCCGCGTTAGCGAGGTAGCATTAAGAACAGAGAACTGGGCCTTAGAGGGAATATCCTCACCTGACCCCCTTCTCTATTCATTCTTCTGGAAAATTAAGAAAAAACAAGAGAGGGGAGGATTTCCAGCCACCCGCTCCCTCCCCTTTTAGTTGCCTTCTACGACACGCAGGGAATACGTGGGAAGTATTCTTTCTCCCCTATCCCCAGGGATAATATATACATATATATATATATATATATATATATATATATATATATATACATATATATATATATATTCATTACTACCCCAGAACCTCTTTCTTAGAACGTCCTGGCGTTACCCAGAATCTCCTCCCGGAGGCTCCTGCAGCCCAAAGACGCCCTACTTCTCACACCAGGGAAATGTAAACTCCTTTGGAGTAAGAAGAGTTCTTTGACCAGACTAAACTCCCTGTGATACAGCCTCGCCAGAGGTGGCTTTACTCGCGATGTCACCTCCTGCAGGCAAGGGTACAGTAAAACCTATACACATAAACATTACCGCACTTGGCCTACTTGCGGCTCACCACGAGTGGTGAATCACCTTTGGCGAGACTGTATCATCGCCAGTCGACCAAATAGTGTACAGGGCTCGTTAGATATAAAAAAAAAAAAAAAAAACTTCTCACCTCAAATGAGTCTGTCTGCACAAATTTACATATGATGATGAATTATGTAGATTCGTGCATAGAAACTGAAAATAACAAGTGAGGCCCAAGACTTTTATAGTTATGTAAGGTCTTGGTTCAAGACAACGAAAGCATAGCAAAGATCTTTGAAAGGAATTTTGTCATCTTTATTTACGATTGAAGACGCAAGTCATGCCCCGAATCCAATTCCACTGCAGGAAGGGGATAGCGTTCTGCAGCCCACTGGCGTGAGATGAGATATACTATTAAATGGAAGAAAAACAAATTAAACAGCAAGACCAGACAAGTTTTATCCGAGAACAATACATGAGATAGTTAAGAGCTCGACTGCTATTTTCATTAAGTCTCAGTCATGGGAGAATGAAACACCAGGATTCAAAGATGATAATGAATCACTGTCAGGATTAATTTCCCTAAGGTCTGTAGTTGAAGAACTTAAGGAAACCATCATTCGTAACATAACTGTAAACCACTTAAAGGACCACCTCTTAATTGACGAAATCGCTCATGTCTGACAAATCTGTATGACACCAGCAACAAGTATGATGAAACCAAACCAGATAATTTCATTCGATGAAGTGGTCTGGAAATCGGTTGACCAGCCGTCAACTAATAGTGTGCCACGATGACCAGTCTTATTGTGATCGGCTCTCTTTCTTATACACATCAATAATACTGATAATTGGCTACATTGCAAGATATCGAAATTAGCAGACGATACAAAGCTGGGAAATAAATCAACAACAGAGATTGACATAGACCGGGCTCACAGGTGGCAACTACATTTTGATATTGTTAGTAGAAACTAGAAGGCAGGCTACAGTACGAATTCTGTTAAGGTAAAGAAGATGAACGAAGAAAAAGGTTTGTGTGTAATAATCCTTTTCCACTCAAAGCTAAGTAAGCAGCGAGAAGAATACGCGAAGAGCGAGTCATGGCGAGTGATCTGATGAAGAGAGAAGATGTAGCGAAAGCTTTGGGTAAGATGAATTGCAGCAAAGAAGGTGGGAATGAATGACATTGTAGGAGAATTTCCCATGATGAGAGTGACAGTGTTGTGGATTAGATAGCTAGGACTCTCAATTGTGTATGGCTCATAGTCAAGCACCGCGTATGAAGGCGAGGAGGATAAGACTAGAAGTTCGAATTACAGATACAAACCTGTTAAGTACACCTGATACGTTGTATGGAAAAGTGGTGATTAAAAGGGTGCTAATATGCAAAGAATATCAGACTGGAGAGAAAAATGTGGCTTCAGAAGTGGTAGAAGATGTGTGGATCGGGCGCATGCTTTGAAAAATGTGATATTATATATATATATATATATATATATATATATATATATATATATATATATATATATATATATATATATATATAGATAGATAGATATATATATATAGATATAGATATATAGATAGATAGATAGAAAGATAGGCAATGATTTTTTTGGGTATATATGGATCTGGAGAAAGCGCATGACAGTTTTGATAGACACTTTCTTGTAGGTGTTACATGGTGTGGGAGGAAAGCTATTAGAAGCGGAGAGGAGCTTACACAAAAGGAGTAAAGCGTGAGTGCGTAGGAGGAAAGAAGGGTCTGCGGCAGAGGTGTATGATGTCACCATGGTATTTTAATCCTTTTATGGGTAGGATGGCGTGGGAGGTAAAGGAGATGGTCTTCGAGAGAGAGAGAGAGAGAGAGAGAGAGAGAGAGAGAGAGAGAGAGAGAGAGAGAGAGAGAGAGAGAGAGAGAAGCGGGCCTTTGGTATGTTGAGGAGGAAGGGAGGGAGGGGGGTAGGGTTGAGGGTTGGGAGGTGTGTCAGTTGATGTTTGCTGATGACACAGCTCTGGTGGCAGACTGAAATGAGAAACTATAGAATCTGCTGTCGGAGGTTGCGTGAAAGGAGAACGTCCAGACAGTGCAAATGAAATCCAATGGTTAGCAGGGAAGCGACACAGGTTGGTCGTCGTGCGAGATTGAATTAGAAAAAAGACGTGGAAGAAATGGAGCGATTTAGATACCTGGAGGTGCATGCGACGGTGGTTGGAATCACGGAAGCTGAAGGAAGCCATAAGATGGGTGAGGCGGCGATGGTCCTTGGTGCATTGGGGAGCATGTGGAAATATGGGTCACTGTCTATGAGGACAAAGACAGGTATGTATGACTGTACTGTATTTCCGACGGGGATGCGAGACGTGGGTCATGGATAAGAAAAAAAAGAACAGAAGAGAGTGGAGAGTATTGATATATTTGAGGACAAGGGTTAAAATGAAGGTATGAAGGTATAAGCGAGAAATAAATGATAGTGGAAGAGACTAAGAGGTAATAGCGTAAGGGAAAGATGTGGTCATATAAGGTATGTCTGTAAGCGCTGAAAAGGGTGCACTGCAATGGTTTGAACATATGCCCAGGATGATTGAGGATAGGCTGCGTTAAGAGGTTATATATGTCAGAAATGGACTGGGCAAAGAGAAGGCGAAGACGGAACTGAAGATGGAACGATGAAGAAAAAGATGCTTCGAGTGATCAGGGTCTGAACATGTGGGAGGATGCGAGGCGTTCAATATGGTACAGCGGGGAAGACGTGCTGTTAATGGTCTCAAACAGGGTATATGAATCAGTTAAGGGAATCAGCGAAAAAGCCTGCGAAGCTTGCATGTGGAGAGAAGGCTCTGGTCTCGGTGCATTGTACACGACAGGTAATGACTGTGTTGGAGCAAAAGCTATTTTTCGTCTGTTCCTGGTGCTTCCTAACTACGTAGAAAACGGCAAACAAGATTATATATATATATATATATATATATATATATATATATATATATATATATATATATATATATATTTGTACATGTTCGCCATTTCCCGCGTTAGCGAGGTAGCGTTAAGAACAGAGGACTGAGCCTTAGAGGTAATATCCTCACTTGGCCCCCTTCTCCGTTCCTTCTTTTGGAAAATCAAAATCGGAAGGGGAGGATTTCCAGCCCCGCTCCCTCCCCATTTACGTGGGAAGTATTCTTTCTCCCATATCCCCAGGGACTATATATATATATATATATATATATATATATGTATGTGTGTGTGTGTGTGTGTGTGTGTGTGTGTGTGTGCGTGCGTGTAGATATCTGGTTATAATACGTTGTGAAATATCACAGCATCTGGCCGATACCTCTTGGTGTAGGATCAGATGCACAGCACACCACAGTAGTTTGATGAAGGAATATCTAATCATGTCTTGGCAATGGATATTCATTCAGACAAAGGATGCATCATATCTAATGATTTACCATAAGCGCCGGTGCCTCCCAACCTTTCCTTAGGCACACAACTCTTCCGAAGACAGAAGCCTTTACTGGCGAACTCCACAAAGCTCATTACATGATAAAGATATGAAAATCATTAAAGTTGTATTGATAGTACTATTATGCATTACACTCCAATTCCTAGTGCCAAAAATATTAAAAGATTACGGTATGAATCAAGAACTATAAGTCATTTGTTACATTTGGTTGATCAATGACTAGCTTGCTGCTCCTGCTTTGCTTTCGTTATCCCTTATAATCGAGGGACATGTTTAAAGAGAACATGTCGCCTCGCTATTATATTCAGGTTTTGTACGATATTTCTCCAGTTTAGTTATATTTTACGCGAATCATTAAAATCTCTCTTCCGGAAGGTAAGAGGTCAAAAACTGGACGAGTATTCTGAAACCCTCCTGAAATGTTACACACACGCCAACTTTAGGAGATTTATGGAGACTTTTCAAGGTAACGTATGTGTGGATGTTGATGAAAGACTCGCTCCATCAGCTCTGAATTTCCCTGCATGAAATGTTTCTCGGTTGAGAAAGAGCCCAGGGTCCACTACCAAATTTCCAATCTGGTGACTCCTGCTGGGAAGTATTTCGCAAAGTTCTCCTCATTTCCTTCAAATGAGAAGACATGAGTTCTTTCAGTCCCTGAATGGCATCATTGTAAGCGCTGGGAATACTCGTAGATTCTGAAAGCTCGAGAAATCTCCAGTCTCCAACGTTCCCTCCACAGCTGAAGCTTCATCATGAATGCCTCCATTATGCTGTGTTGGATGAGGACTTCAGCCTCACCACCTTGCAGGCTATCATCTTATTCAGAGAGTTCACCAGATCGAACACACGCACGTCAGGAAGGCTAATTCTAACATCCCAAATAAAACAATAAGGATCTGCGAGCTACACTGAGACATCGTCTCGCTTTTGGGACACACCTGTTAAGGAACTTTCCCCAGGAGAAGGTAAGGTAAGAGAGTGTTGTTCTTTGCTTGCAATTCCTCATACATTTGCTGGAACATACGAATAGCTTTCTCTTGTCTACCAGCCACCTTCTTGATCACATCGTACAACACAACCTCACATTTATACTGCATTTCGCCGATCTCCTACAGTAAATCGTTTTACGGGAAGTGCCAGATGATAAATGATGCCGTGTTCTAAAACACGATGGGGGAGCAACTGCTTGCGTCTTGGTGATTACTCTCGAAATTATTATCCCCGTCACCTCGGCCACACCATCTGTGGTAGTCGCCGTGTATTTATCCGAAGGACTTGAGGTCGTCTTTCACAAACTCAGCCAATTTCAAGACAATGAATTTCATCTGTAGTCAACTTTCCTAAGTCCAAGCAGGAGAAGTATTCCTCTATACCACTCTCCTCCTCAGAATCAGATGATCGAACGTAAACGAACAAATAAGGTCAGGAACTCAGTTTAGTTTATCATTTGATCTTCAGATCAAACCAAAAGATTTTATGAAAGTTTTTGGATCATTTGATCCTTCATTGTAAGACTGATATCCTAGGTTCGATGCGACACTGTTATTGGACGAAGGCAACTCCTTCACTATTATGGCAGTCTTCTGTCCGTGAGGTTCATCGGTTGTAATGATAAGGCAGAGTTTGATTATACATGTCACTCATCTGTGAAAGTTCTCTTTTCCTCACAAAAGACATCAGCAATTACATATGATGTTCGAAACACATCCATGTCCTGATTGGTCAGAGTCATGGAAGATTCTGTGGTGTAGTGGTTAGCGTCGCTGGCCGTGATGTGTTCACAGGGAGCCAGAAGTCGAGCGCATTGGCTCTAATCCTGAATTCAGCAGTTGGTCCATAGTCAACCCAACTGTTCATCCTCTAGTAGGGGTTAGTTGGTAAAATGGTTAGCTAGTTTAGGCTAGAGTATATATATATATATATATATATATATATATATATATATATATATATATATATATATATATATATATACAGCGTTCATGAGATGGCCTTGATGTGGGTATTCAGTCGCTCGAGCCGTCTCAGCTAACATAAAAAAAATTCTGTCTGCTTTAGGGCTGCTTGTCGAAGCCTTTTAGACTTCTTACCTTCGCTTGGCTGTTGTGTCTTCCCTGGTTTGTCCCTATTTGAAGAAAAGTCGCTTCAGTTTTGCCGGAAACGGAAATGAGTAGCTCTCCTGCTCTCCAAAAAAGTGACATTCTCGTTCTGAAACACAACACTAGATAATCTGGAAGACAAAGTGAAAGCAGCATCTTTCCAGTTCCTTAACTTCTCTCTGCAAAATTCTTGATCTTGAGTCTCTGTGGCTGTGACGGAAGATTCCATGGTGAGGAGTTCCTTGGGTTGTGTATCCAAGTCTGAATCTTTTTCTTCGGGATGTTCTTTGTCATTCGTCCCCTGAGGTGAGTTGAACTGGTCCCACAAACATTGTGGATGACTTTGCTACGACGTATTTGGGCCAAAGTTAACTGCTTCACTGTCAGCATGAGGTAGAGGACCAGGGGGCAAGAAGAGCTATGATTTATACACATGAAATTATAATGATGATGCCTTGTGCCCCGCTATAATATGGAGTCAGTTAGGTGAAGACTTTCATATGCAAAAAGGAAATAGTAATAATACATGATGCCTTACGTCGGTCCCGACTCAGTAATGTCAAGCCGTTGTATCCATCATTACACAGGATCCCAAGCTCATTAATTAAGCCAGCTACTTAACCCCTTCTTCCCCAGTCATCACCTCACCCAACCACTATCACCCACCACTAATAACTATCTTCTTTGACCATTTTCAAATATTGATGATACCCTTTTGATGGTATGTGAATTGCACTGACTGTCGCTGTTTTAGTTAATAGGCTAACTCCCTCCCTCCCTTGCCATACTGAGCATCGTTGGTTGCCAATATCGCTGAACTATGAAAAAAAATATCTTCTTTATTTCACTAAATCATTGCCACGTCGATTACTTGCGCACCAACTGATTTTTCGAATAATGAACTTGTACAATAATTTTCCTGACGCCTCAAATAGAGATTCTTTGCAATCAAGAGAGAGAGAGAGAGAGAGAGAGAGAGAGAGAGAGAGAGAGAGAGAGAGAGAGAGAGAGAGAGAGAGAGAGAGAGAGAGAGAGAGAGAGAGAGATTGGCCAATTTCGAGCTTTTCGCCCCCATACCCAACTGTACAAGCTAGCAGTGATTACTTCTATAATATGTCTCTACGAGAAAACCACACACGCACACACACACACACACACACACACACACACACACACACACACACACACACACATACACACACACACACACTGAAAAAGAATTGCCGAATGTGATATCACAGTGGAAGGATTTTCCAACTCTATAATTTCCGTGAATAATACGAGATGCGGCCAGTAAACGCAGGGAAAATTTAAGTACGTTACTCTTAACACTTTGGAAACACTTCTGGAGATGTGAAATAACTTTTCAAGTAACAATTCAAGGTTAAATGTTATTGTTATGATGAGAAAATTAATTGCAGATACTGCCTTTGCATCCAGTGACACTAACAACATCAACACAACAGCAACGACAACAACATATCTCTGAAAATGTTTCTGGCGCGAAATGAAACAAGATCCGTATTTGTTATCACGTAAAGCGCCAGTCCAAAAAGCTTGCAAATGTCATAAAAATACGAGTTCAACTTGGTTCCCTCATGACATGGGAAATCAGGAAACGAAATAAGATCGAGCGATATCCTATACACACACATCCACAAATATCAACGCCAATACGTAGAAAAATTTCGTGTGATGGAACCCCCTTCCTTTGAAGCCTCAGTATCTCGCGGAACTTCTAGACTTCTTTCATGGAATGATGGTTGAAAACTGCCCGTTATATGATTCCAAATACATATAAATGGTCACAGTATGATACTACGTGTGGACATGTGATCATGGCTTGCTACACAAGATGGGCAAGTGATCCTCGCGTCATACCTCGTGTGTGTCATCGCTTGTTATGTAAGGTTCATGCATGGGCTTGATGGAGGACCAGGTGGATGTCTGGTCATTGTGTAAACCAAGTACTTCTTTACAATCTGCCACTGGTCGATATTCGAGTCATTATGATGTGGTTGTGTGTGGCACTACGTGAATCCTTAACTATACTGTGCGCCCACGTAGATGTCTGTTTGGCATCTTGGTGTATATTTTGAACATGTGACTCAAGGTGGAATTCTGAGCATTGTGCCATTTCTAAATGACAGAGACAAAAGTAAGGAGAAATTGTAAATACTTACTAGCGTAGTGCACCAATGAAGATCATTTCTCTTTTTCTTTTTTTTAATATTTCAGAATTATATTTCCTGTAAAATCGTTTTAAATGGAGTGTAGCAATCTTAACTCAGCCATGGCTCATCCCCTTGCTAATCAGTGTAGTCGATGACTCTACTGCTAACCGATCAATATTACTCCTCTCTGTCTGATAGCTCAGTGTTACATGAAAGTCCTCAACACTCCTGTGATTTGACGCCTGAGGCAGCGGATGCAGGCAGGGGGCGGGGTCGCGATATCAATACTACCAGCTGAAATAGCTCGCTATTCTCAGCTAGACCTGCGGTGGTGCTGGGACTGCTACTGCTGCTGCTTTGTTATACTGCTAGTGCCTGCTGCTCTGCTACACTAACGCTGCTTTTCTACTACACTGTTGCTTCTGTTTTGCTACACTAGCGCCGCTGCTCTGCTATACTTCTGCCACTGGTCTGTTCTCTTGTTGGTTGCTGCTGCTTCTACGCTGCTAAGCTACTACGGCTATCATCACTACACCCCACTGGCCCTCCCTATGGGCTCATGGCGTTGTCCTGGTGACGTATCTCTTTATATAGATTAATACAACGATCCTCTGATATCCACAAAGTACGACACGGGGATCACATATCCATCTCGCGTGGCAACCATGATCAGAGGTCAACGTAGTATTATACCACGACCATATATATATATATACCGATGGCAATGTGAAGGTGCCGTCACAACTCGCTGAGTAGGACACGTAGTGAGTTTGGGTCTAGGAGATGTATTAGTGGTTCTAAGAGGCGAAAAATTCTAAGCGATATGCTGTTCTCAGTGGAGCTTATCTTCTCGGATATAATTCCCCCCTCCTGAGCCGTACGCTCCAGTACCTAACAGAAATCTAACTCGGAACAAATGCTGCTGTACAACCATTTATCTTCTTTCTCAGGACGGCCACAGAACTTCGCAAAAGAATAATCAAAAAGCGGAGAAGACCATTTCATTCTATGATCGTACTTAGCGGACGTCATGGTCTAAATGTAAGACCGTCTGTCTTATTCACACCCTGAGAAAGGTGTGAATGTTCTTATTTACTACGAGTCCCTAGGCACATTCCACGTACTGTACACAGACTCGAAATGTCACGAGAGCTAACTCTTTCATCTTAGTGACAAACTGCCCTGCGGCGAGACATGGAATACCGGCACACGCGGGTAAGAACAGCAACACACGATTAAACGACGAAATAAAACCCAAACAAGAATATACAAGTTATGACGTATGTGGCAATAGAGTTAATTGGATACACGTCATCAGGGATTTTGATATATATATATAAATATATATATATATATAAATATATATATATATATATATATATATATATATATATATATATATATATATATATATATATATTTCTTTTTCTTTCAAACTATTCGCCATTTCCCGCGTTAGCAAGGTAGCGTTAAGAACAGAGGACTGGGCCTTTGAGGGAATATCCTCACCTGGCCCCCTTCTCTGTTCCTTCTTTTGAAAGAAAAAAAAAAAAAAAAATGATGAGAGGGGAGGATTTCCAGCCCCCCGCTCCCTCCCCTTTTAGTCGCCTTCTACGACACGCAGGGAACACGTGGGAAGTATTCTTTCTCCCCTATATATATATATATATATATATATATATATATATATATATATATATATATATATATATATATATATATATATTCATTTATTATACTTTGTCGCTGTCTCCCGCGTTAGCGAGGTAGCGCAAGGAAACAGACGAAAGAAATGGCCCAACCCCCCCACATACACATGTATATACATACACGTCCACACACGCACATATACATACCTATACCTATATATATATATATATATATATATATATATATATATATATATATATATATATACCATATATCCCCTGACTGTCTGTTATCAGTCATTCATCCGTACTGTCCTTTAAATTCCCATCTTATTAAGGATGCAGATAATCACACCCACCTTAATATAAAGCTTCATCACTCTCCTCTTGGCAAAAGGATAACGTCTCACCAATCTCACTACGACTTGATAAAGCTGTCCACAGTGTAAACCCTCCTCATCTCTTACATCTTTACATGAACAAAATCACGTCGTTCTAATCTTGTCCAGGATATTTTCGTTCCTCTCATCTTTCGAGACTTTAACAATGTTAAGCATTTTACCTCACTAATCTGCGAGTTTCTGATATCTTTCTCTATAATATAAATTCTCGACGGGGTCTAATGGACTACTGGTGTTTGAAATGCCTTGCTTCCTTTTGTATGTAACTTTCATCATTATTTAGGTAACCCAAGCATAAAGAACACTTACATGAATTTTGAGGACATATATTTTTTTTCTACTATACAAGGAACGAGAAAGCCGACGTTCACTTCAAGCAGCAGGGTGCCAGTGTATCATAACATTCCACGACCATGATACAACGCGCGCTAAATCGTCCACATAACTTGAACTGTATGAGAGAAAGTCGTGGTCATTCCCACAGGAGATACCAAGTGAAGACAGACGTAGTTGGTGTAACTGATCCCTTGTGGGTCCTTCCAACTCGTCCACTCTAGTTTTTAGTGACAGATGACAACAGTTAATTAGCGACCAGTACTAGTACTGCAGTCTACTAGCAGTACTTCAGGAGACACTTTTTCATATTAGACCATCATATGATACTTATTAGTTGAGCTTTTGATACAGCCCATACGCCAGGACACTTCGGCCGACCCTTTACCAAAAGCCACCCATCCCACGGTCCACAGTCGATCAAAGCCGATGAACCACACCTCCTTAGCCAAGTTTTCACCAGGGTCCATCAATCACTGTACCAGGGCCAGTTTAATCACCAAGGTTTTGACCACAATGCACCGACTACCAGTCCAACCCAACCCTTCACAACAACGGCCTACCACCTACCAGTTCTGTGGAGCCGACCTCCCACCACCACCCTCGAGACAATTACCTAAAGCGGAAAATGTCGAGAGTGAAACACTGAACAAAGATAAAGAAAATCAAAGTGTAAAAGCATAATCATAATAAAAATCACGAGAGGACACACGAAAAAATAAGAACCCAGAAAGCAAGATTATTCCGCTTAGCATTTCACTCACCAGTAGCCTCATCATCACCCAAGTGAAATAATTCACCGAGCTATAGAATTAATTAGCAGACTGGATTCCTCTCTGGGCCGCCAGCTGTCAGAGCCGTAATAATTAAGCAGTACAATTCTGTGTCACCGGGCCCGATTCTCTTTGCCCAGACGGCAGGAGTTAGGGCCTAATAGCATAATAATGGTAGAACGGATGCAACATAGGGTTCAGGCAGAAGCCAAGACTAACAGTCGACTGAAACAGATTAGCTAAACAGGATCAACTCAAGACTTAGAGTAATGCAATGTAAACGGTTAGGTAAACTCAATTAGAAACGTGAATCCATTTACAATGCAACATTCAGTTTAATACACTCACACTGACAACAAGTATGGAAACATTAAATCCTTGTTCCTCTAACAAAACAACATATCCTAATCCCACGCAAGTCAAAAGACAGCATTACTCTAAAAGATGGATTAAGAAGGATAAAACTCCACCACTGGACAAACGATAATGATAACAGTTCAGCATTGGGAACACATACTAAGAAAGTGATTATCCAGAATTACTACCTGAAAATGATTATCAGTGGAGTACCACAGCAGGTAAGTAAGGTCAATGGTCAATGATCACTTTCATACGATAGATAGATCATGAGTAACTACAATGTATCTACCTGGAAATCACCACTAGTAAGCACATGGTCACTTAGGAAAGCAATCACGTAGACTGATAAACGTCTTCAAGTGATTTGATACACAGGAATCCTGACGAGCTGTGCTACAACGGACGACGTAGGAAAGGCTAGCCTAGCCTAGCCCGTAAGAGTTGTCAGGGGTCTCCCACGTACTGGGCCTACAAAGCAATTATCGAGTCCCATGCTACTCGTAATAGTCTCTTGCGAAGTCGCACGCTGAGTGGAGCTTCGTCGAAACAGGAGCTCGTCACGTGGTTACCGTGTACAGCAGACAGCCTGCAGACTAGTGTCACGGAGCAATGATAAGTGCAGCCAGCAGACGGATCTGGAACTGAAAAACACGCTCAGTATCACTGGCAGTAAACTAATCCTACTGTTACTTTCTTTCGAAACTTATCTTTGATAAGGTTTATCAAAGAGCAAGGCACCACCGCCTACTATATTTCCCCTATCACTGTTTCATATGGTGTGCTCAGAAAGTGTTTATCTTTTAATCAGTATGGCAGACGTAGCCTGACGTTGACAGTTATAGGTAAAACCCCCTGGGAACTGATAGTCCGAACACCCTAACCAACCAACCAGTAACTGGAGAAACTGAGGATGTAGATGAGGTAAAATCCGTCAGATTTACATTAAAGTGAACAGGATTTTCAGTTTCATTACCAAGATCGAATGTTCGAATTGGATGAAATTTGTCTGAGGTGTATGTAACACGTATCTATAGGTAACAAATGTCTCGTAAAAACACGACAATCCTCAATGTGATTACTGTACATTATCAGCTACAGAGGAGACAAGCGGGTGAATCTTGCGCCTTTAATCTCAGAATCGTGCGTGTCTCTTAACACGGACTCTATCATGCCCTGAAGACATTATACAGCAGTATAATTCCGTCACTCGATTTTCGAGACGGACAAACGTCCTTTGTTTATTGTTTTACTTCTCTACTTTAGGTGAAGGTTTTTCACATCACCTTTTCAATGATACACCTTCGCAAGTCTTGTGCATCTCCTTCCACTTTCGCTTCTGTGATTTCCACATAATTATTGTTAATGTCTTTAGGGAGGTATGAATAATATTTGAAATACCGCGTGTGGCAGGGGATGGTAGAAGCTTTGGTCGTTCTGCTGCGCGGCAAGGTTTCTGTAAAATCATGGTAGTTCATTCCCGACCTCTTAGGAATTATTGCTGTAATTCAAGCTGGTATGTGACTTGAGTTCCGGGGAAACGGTGGATCGTATATGTAAACAAGTAGAGATCATTGGGATAATAGCTGGAGTTGTAAACCGTAAGAACACTTTTGCTTCAACATATAGAGGGGAATATTGTGTGGCTGGTATTCAATGGTGGAGACAGCTGGTGAAGGAAAACAACGAGGGGGAATTCAGAGGAAGATTAATCTGCTATGTGACCTTGTTACCTCATGCACAATCACCCTGTCTTTAGTGATCATGAACTTGTTGCATGATGAGAAATCGCCAGTCTGTAACTGAAAATTCTTTGTACTATAAACCTTTGAGGTGGTGGGTCAATCCCAGCGCCAAATAGCAGCACCGTAGGAAGGTGCAGGTGGCATAAAATCAATATCAAGTGGAAATTTAGGGAGGTGTTCACCGTCAACAGGGGCGATATCAAGTGTCATGCTTAAGAAGGTCCACCAAGGAGTTGCCAATCAGGGCATAGTGGTGTATTCGGTACTGTGCTCGAGTCATCTCAACACTAAGGAAAAGAAGTCGGTAAATTTTAGCAACTATTGAGCTGGAAATCTTGTGCACCACTGCCCAGATTTAGGACCAGTGTATGACTAGGATGGGTGTGTGT